>NC_037544.1:25660455-25676039 GCF_001531365.2 Cynara cardunculus var. scolymus | reverse complement strand
TCTCACCTTAAGTCTTACACCCTTGCTTCTTTTATTTATTCTGTATTCTGTTTTGGATCGCCTTAAAATCAAACAAAAGTCTTCAAAATCGTCATCTGAAATCATCTCTTTCATTGGACTCTAATCTAACTTTGGCTACAATCTCTGTGGACGATAATCCGGTACTTGTACCACTTTATTACTTGGAAAGACGACGTTAGGCAGTATTGTATACTTGTTTTGTGGCCTAATTTCATTAAGTCTAAAGGTGTGAAATATAACCGACCACAAGTATACACATGTCAACACTATCACAATCAAGTAATAAAATGGTAAGAACCAAATATCGTATTCCACAGGAATAGGTATATTAAGTTGCAAGATCTCAAGTTGAAAGACTAACTTTAGATGGCAAATTTGAAGACTTTGATTTGTTACTGAGTTAATAAATGCAAATAACAGAATAAACAAATGTAGCATGGGTGTAAGACTAGTGGTGAGACTCAAACACGAATTCTATTAGCCAATGTTGTAGGGATGCTACAAGAAGCAGTTATTCATAACTTAGTTCCACCATCTATTTTGAGGGTATTCCTCTTGGACTTTCATCATTGCACTATTTTATAGCTTTCAACTCATATCTCTATATGGTATCCGAACCAAGTATAGTGACGACTAGTGTCCTCAAAATATATGGATAAACAAATCTCTTTGTTAAAAATCACTCTCTCGAGTCGATCCCCATATCATTCAAGTTGGTGTGTGTTCTAGGTAGTTCATCTCTGAATCTACCGCACTTTAACACTTTAACAAGTGACCAACTCGTCGAGAATTAATTGTTTTAAAAGATATAAATGACAAGTCTCCTTGTCGGCAATTTTCTCAAGTCTACCTCTTATATCATTCAAGTTGACGTGCATTCAATGGCTTATCTCTAAGACCATGGCACTTTAACACTTTCAAAGTAATCAACTCGTCAAAAAGTGTCTTTGGTTTTTATAAAAACTTGAATGAAATAATGGAACGTCGTTATTACAAACAATAACTACTTTCTTTCTGTTTAAAATCTCACATTTTCGTCTCACACCTAAGCTATGAATTTAGCCACTCATAACGGAAAGTAAATGACAAATAAAATAAATAACGAAAAGTAAAGACATAAATATAAATTGAGTAAAGTAAATGACGTAAAGTAAATAGCGGAAAAATAAAAGAGCGGAAAGTAAATAACGAAAATTAAATGATAGAAAGTAAAGAGCAATCTTAAAAACAATTAGGAAACTTAAATTTCTTCAAAGTTTAGAGAAAGAAACCAGCTTTTAGCAGCTGATTTTTCGATGGATTAACAAGAGTCTCCTCACCCCTATTTATACAAAAACAAGTCACAAAGTGACAAAATGGAGAACCAATGGGTAAAACCACAAAAAAAGTAACTAGGAAGTACATCTATGAACTAGTTAGTTACACCTTTTCAAACAAAAGTTTGATAATTTTTACATCAAAAGTCAGCAACTCAGAATCTTCTAGAATCCGAAAAGAACTAGCAGTTTATCCCATTAAGATCTTCAATAAGGCAAAAAACATCAAGTCGTTGTTGCATCAATGTTGTAGCGTCAAACAGTTCAGCAATTTTTTACATTAGACTCCACTTGGTGTAGAAACAAGTAAACCACATGATTTAGCTCCATAATAAAAAGAAAAATAAGGTAATAAAATGACTCAATATAGGGATAAAAGAAAAACAACCTAGCTAAGAACTTGTAAAATGAGTGCTCTATACATTGAATTTTTAATGTATTACACGGGGTATTTTAAATGAGGAAAATGAGTTGAGACTTTTCCTCGGGTCGAAAAGAAAACTCTGAACATTAACTCTAAAACACAATAATTCAGAGTTCTATTGTTAGGATGGAAAATAACTCTGGACTTAACTCTGAATAAGAGGAATTCATGGTTATCTTCTAAGTCTAGAAAGTATCTATGAGCATAACTTTGAGTCACAAGAATTTTGACTTCTTATAACTCATAAACGTAACTCTGAACTTCAACTCTGAAGAGGAGTTCAGAGTTGTATTCTAAGTCTGGGAATAAACTATGGAACTAAGTCTGGAACAAAACAATTCAGAGTTGTGTTGTAAGTCTGAGTAACAACCAAATCTGACGACTTTCATGTTGGTGATTTGTATCATTAATGTCATTTAAGTGTAATGAGATTAATTTGTTGACCAATGTAATCATGATAAATATCGAACAAGTAAGGAAGGTGCATAGTGCACATTTGTTTGAGTTTAATTTGATTTAGGGGCGAAGCCCCTAAATGACGGGGGTCCGGGGGGCAGCGCCCCCGGTGGCTAGGTCCAAGGGGCAGAGCCCCTGGCTGGGGTCGAATTTGAAAAATGCTTTGTGAAAAATGCTTCAAAAATCCGAATTTGAAATTTTAAATAGGGTTTTGATGACCACTCCAGAGTTAAATTCAGACTTACAACTCTGAATTTTCCCAGAGTTCTCATGCAGAAGACATCAAGAGACAGAGCTCTTACTCAAGAGTTAAATGTCTCATATACAAAGCCCGTGTTGTATTCCAAAGAAGATCAAGGCTTAAACGCCAAAAAGGTTAAGTGCTTGATGCAAAGCTTCACTCCAGACACAGAGCCTCTGCATAGTACATGTAGAGCATCGATTTGACTCGTGTTTTCATTCTAGTAAGAGTCTGTCTTATTTACACTTAGGGAGAGATTGTTATACCCATCTTGTAAAAGTGTAAGTAAGAAGTCTCTTACTATAACCGCAAGGGTGGTGTCTAATTGGTTTGAGCTTGACTCCAAAGGTCAAAAGTACCAAGAGGTCACAGGTTCAAATCCAAGGAGGAATAAAAATCCCCTTGTGTTCACGGAGGTTCAAATGCGGTGACTTCGGGCTATCTGCAAAGCAGGTGGTCGCCCTGGGATTAGTCGGTTCGCATAGCGAGTTGGATATCCAGGTTAATAAAAAAAAAGGTCTCTTACTATAGTCTTTAGGACTTAGTCTTTTGAAGCGAGCTGGACCAAGAGCTCTCATGCAGAAGACATCAAGAGACAGTGCTCTTACTCAAGAGTTAAGTGTCTCATATATAGAACCCGTGTTGTATTCCAAGGAAGATCAAGGCTTAAATGCCAAAAGGGTTAAGTGCTTGATGCAGAGCTTCACTCCAGACACAGAGCCTCTGCATAATACATGCAAAGCCTCGATTTGACTCGTGTTTTCATTCTTGTAAGAGTCTGTCTTATTTACACTTAGGGGAAGATTGTTATACCCCATCTTGTAAAATTGTAAGTAAGAAGTCTTTTACTGTAGTCTTTAAGACTTAGTTTTTTGAAGCGGGCTAGACCAAGAGCTCTCATGTAGAAGACATCAAGATACAGAGCTCTTACTGGAATGAAAACACGAGTCAAATCGAGTCAAAGTTGGAATTTTCAATTGTCAAGTTATTATCCGATCATTCTCAAAAAAACGTCACAGAACCTGGTGAAGTGGGGAAATTTGGGACGTGACACATGATAAATTCATTCTTAAGCATTTGTGTTGTAATGTGATGTTCAAGCACAAACCCAATGAAATGCCTTAGAATAACTCCCCTTTGTATTAACAAATAAAAAGAATGCATTTAGGGACTGTTTACCTATATATTTACCTGGTAAATGTTTACCGGTTAAATTTATCATGATCGCTTACCTTACCGGGTAAGATTTTAGTCCATTAAAATGGCATCGCACGCAAAAATTTAAGCGACAAGAGCTGACCGGGTAAGAGCCGTCGCGCTCACTTACCGGGTAAGATTCTCGGTCATTACCTATTTACCTTTGCTCTTACTGGGTAAGATTTTTGGTCCTTACCATATTCATTGATTAAGGTAATATAACTTAGGGGTCGTTTACTAAACACTTACTTGGTAAGTGTTTAATAAATTTCTTCATCAGATGAACATGAGAAGGGCCAAGAATCTTAACTGGTAAGAGCGATGAGAAGGTTGGAGAGTCTTATCCGGTAAGAGTGATGAGAAGGATGAAGAGTTTTACCGGTAAGTGAGAATGACGACAACTCTTACCCAGATAAGCGCTTACCTAATAAATTGTTGCATTCGATATACTTTGATGTACTAAAATCTTACGCATCTAAATAAATTATAGTATTGACTCTTATTGGTAAGCGCTTACCGGATAAGCATTTGAGTAAATGGCCCATTAATAAACACTTAACAAGGTAAGCGTTTAGTTAACACCCTTAGTATTTGTTAGACTTGTCATTTGCATCACCAACAAGGCAACAACTAAACAAATCTTTCCACCAATGTTTTTCTCACAAATAAAGTGTTTCACTCAAAATTTCTTTCAAGTTAAAGGTAATGTATAGGAGGCATATTTGGGAGTAGTGCTAAATAATTTCTTAGTCTCAAATTTCAAGGCTGTTTGGTTAAAATTATTAAACAGTAATCAATGAAAATAGTAATAAAGGAACAGTTTAATTTTATATAATATAGTAGATTCATTCCTCCAAAAATCCAAATTTTCATTTTAAGTTTAAATTAAGGAATGAAAAGTCATTTCCTTTTGTTTTTATTTTTACTTTCGTTCCCCAAATATATTTTTAATCATATAATGTAACAAAAAGTTTGAATCTTTGTAAAACTTGAACTAATATTTCATAATACTATATACAAATAAAACCATTGAAAAGATGTCAAATTTGAAAATTTTAATTAAAGAAACCATTAAAATTCAGGTTCTGTAGTTCATAATTTGAAGGGTTGAAACTCATGGATTTAGATAGATTTGATCTGATCTAATTCAACTAACATTGGATATTTAATCCGATCCAATCCAATGGATTATTGGATTAAATTGGTATTGGATATTATTTCTGATCCAGTTTTCAACAAATTAATCCTCCATTTCCAACCCAATTATTCATGTACTTTTAAGTTATCAAAGAAACACCATATAAAAATATCAACTACAAAGTAAAATGTTAATAATTATATACAGTTATTAATTGAATGGTAGTAGAATTATCATCCAAAAACAGCTAATCTAATTTAAACGATAAAGTTTTGGATCCAATTACAATTAAATATCCAAGTATGGTAGATTGGTTTAAATCGAATCTGATGCCTTTGTTCACACCTCTAGCTCATATAATATTTATAAAATTACACATTCACCCACCAATTACATTCAACAATAAGATAAATAAAAACATTTTTGTAAAAATGACATTATCTTTCCATTCTTTCCCCAATCAAGAACATAAAAATGTTCAGAAAAACGAAGACCAATCCAAATCCACATCCAGTTACGGAACCAACCGATTAACCGGCACTCATTTGTCACTAAGTTAACAAGTCGTTGGCGAAAGTAAATTAGAAAAATAGACAGCAAGCAAAACAATCTTAACATTACAGTCTCTTTCAAAACAAAAATGCACAAACACATCCTTTTGTCTTTATTACAATTCTAGTTCTTCCCATAATTCAAAAATAATTTCTCAAAAACTCAACTTCAACCTCTCACCGCGAGAACCTCGATGACGACCAACTCTTTGCAGCACCACTGTTACCACCGAATGAAGGTCGCCATTTGTCGCTTGGTGGGGCACCACGATCATCTGCCACCTTTCCACTCCCCCACCTATCAGACTGCACCGATGCTGCTGGAGACGCTGCCGCCGGCTCTGCTGGCCCACTTCTACGGAACTTTGGCACATACTTCCCACCAGCAGAGCCTGAAGCAGCAGCTGCTGCCGCTGGAGCCGCCGCCGCCGCTGCTGCTGGAGCCGCTGCTGCCGCTGGATGTTCAGAAGGCCTGGTTGGTCCATCAATCGGTGTTCCCCTTAAGATAGCTTCCTTCCTAAGCCTCTCTCTTTCTTCCAGTTCCTGTTCTCTTTTCCTCTGTCTTTCTGCAATTTCATCCAGTTTTGCCCTACGTTCCGCTTCCTCTTTCTTTCTCCTTTCAGCCTCTGCACATCACAAATAAACCAAACGTATCAATCTCTGCCCTTAAGATAAGCTTTAAAAGCATTAACGGGCCATGAAATAAAGGAATCTTGATCGATAGTCTCCAAACAAATATTCAGACAAATGAATATGAACACTTGGAAGGTGGAAACTTTTATCATTGTACACGGTCATGACTCCTGCCACATTAGATTTTTCTTTCCTGCACGTTTTATAAACCTTCTACACCCAATCATGAACCGGTCCATTTTTTAGAATTAAGAATTAAATAACATGGTAAATTCATTTATTAAAATGACTCTGGGCCCCACACTCTTTTTTTCTCACAATGATATAAACCGGTTCTTTCCAAGCTAATGCAGCAATGTAGCGCTCCAAGACCCACCCATTGGAGACGCCCTTACAGAATCTGTTGGATCAAAAAGTTCTCCAAAATCTCCATTTACTCTATTTTAGAGAACAAACTGACGGTTGTATCATAACACAGATATCCATTTAGCAAAATATGGTATAAGCGGCTTCCGCCGAAAAACTCTTATGTCTGCAGAAAATGGTATAGGGGTAAATGTATTCTAGCTATTTTCAAATAGACCCGAATTGACGAATGGCTGAACTGTAAAGTTGGCCTATCTATATGTATGTGGCTATCTTTAGTGAGATCATACGAAGGGTATGTTATTAGTTTAGATCTAACCAATTTAATGAATTACTCCTAAAGGTTCACATCAAACTAGTGCTAGTTGATGCGAGTTACTTCGGAAACAAAAGGACTATTCATTTGGGGTATTCTCACAATTCCAAAAAAGCAACTGGATCATGTATAAGTTGTCAATCAGAACATATATGGATAGAACCTATATAACGTCCAAGGGTGACATAACCAAAATGAAAATCTTGAAAGCACTCTACACATAATAAGAATCTTGCATGCTCATACAATTTTGCCCGTTATATAATTGCAAACAAAATGGTTTATTTTGTTAATTATTTTCTTGAGAATACGAGGAAAAGGCATCTTGAAAACTATTTTGCCCATTATATAATTGCAAACAAAATGGTTTGTTTCGTTAATTCTTTTTCTTGAGAATACGATGAAATGCCATCTCGAAAACATTACCTTCACGTTTGCGAGCTTCCTCCTCCTCACGCAACCGGTTCAGCCTTTCCTCTTCAGTTTTCACATAGTACAACATTTTCCTCTTGATCTCTCTCTCCTCTTTTCGTGCCTTCATAATTTGGCTAAGTCGTTCCTCCCTCTCGGTTCTCATTCTGTTGTATGCCGCCTGGCGGCGGTTCACAACTCTTTCCTGAAATTCCATCTGCATGTGTGGTATGCCATAAACCATTTATACACAAAAAGTTTGAAGAGAAATTATTGCATGTATTGTTTAGCTAATTGACCACCAATTTCCCAGCTAAATGCTTGAGCCTTAAAAAAATTGAAACAAAAGAATAGAAGCTGCATGAATAATAGTTGTGTACCCATATGATGCATCAGATTGTTTAATTTTATTGTAAACCAATAATTAAAAAATTAATGTGTAGTTCTTTATTACAACGGTAATGCGAATTTGAGTTGTATGGAGTATTATGCCATATTAGTAGAGTTCACTGAATGTGCTTATCAATTGATATCATAGAGTTCAAGCATGGTGCTTTAAAAAGTTGAACCTTTGCAGTAAATAAGTTGTAAACTTGAATTTTAAGAACACGGTAAATACTTGAACATAGTAAAGATGATATCCTAAAAACAACATTTCCTGGATTGAGAGAGAATAGGTCTGAATGGACATCGGCCATATACCAACAAATTCAAGACATACCTTATGTTCTATAACCCGAGCAAGCCTATACTTCTCCTTCAGATCTCCATCATGACGCTCTCTGCTCAGCTCAACCTCAAGCTGCAAATATTCGCCCAATTATTAAAGATAATTAATCTAAAAATAGCAAAATAAGTCCATTTTCTTAATCTACATGCCTAATAATACCTGCTGTTCACGTTCATGAAGCAGTTTCTCTTCAGCTAAACGGCTTTGAAATGCAGCTTCAATCAGAGGGGCTGCCTCTTCCCTCTTTGCTCTTTCAAAGTGATCCATAGTTTTAATTAGTTTTTGCATTTTTTTTTCCATTTCCTGCCTCTCTCTAACTTGTTCTTGTAGCGCTAACTCCATCAAAGTTTGCTTTGTCACTTTCTCCTGAGAAGGAAAAACAATGGTCAACTCGGTCAAGGGGTGAAAATGGGAATTCAGAATAGAAACCACTTACCCCCTCAATGATTGGCTTCTTTCCTTTCTTTTTAATACGCTTTCCAACGTCATTTAGTAATGCTTGGGCTTCTTCACGCTCGCGCTCCTCAATTTCCCTAAGAATGCGTTGGTGCTTCCTTTCTTCAAATTCAGTTGCGAGCCTTTTCTGTTCTGCCTCTTCAGTTTTCTTCTGAAGCTTTAGTCTTTTTGTCTCCTCTTCTCGTTCCTTTAAAACACAAATAAAAATTTTAACCAATTGAAAAAATATAAACTCAAATGTAAAAATATAATTCAGACAGTGACTATACCATCTCAAGTAGGTGACGTTCCTGTTCCTCCTTGCGTTTCTCAATAATAGATTTCCGAGCAAGAAGCTTTTTGTGCTCTTTATCTACAATATCCGCCAAACTTGGCAGCATAGCACTCAATTTTGATGCTTTTGTTTGAGATGGATATATCATTGACCTTGATTTATTCAAGTTTACAGCCAAAACACTAAGGTGATCCTGCAGAATGTCTGATTCAAAGCCCTAGAAACAAAGAAAGAAAATATTAATCTATAAAGATTGAAACAAAAAACAAAAAGATAGAGCAACAAATAAAAAAATGGACTAACCAAGTCACCAAATATAATTGCACCCTTCATGTGGTCAACTTTCATAGCAATAAAATTATGTTTGACAGCATCAACAGATATCCTCTCCACAGATGGGAAGTCAAAAAAAGGAACCATTCTTGATAGAGTCTCAACTTTCATTGTCTGATACACTTGAGAGACCTGAAAAGGGAAAAAAAATTAAGCAAATTTATGTTACAAGTAAATACACCAAGCTGCAAACAATTTACACCCAATTATTTACCTGTTGCAGCAGTCTTAAGGTAGCTACTTTTTCCAAGGCAGGAATGTACTGAGACAGCTGCACTTCTGGTACAGAAGATGCTGAAGACAATTTGCCCCCAAGTTTTGCTATCTTTGCCAACAGAGGCTGTACCTTTGATGCCAAATCCAGAGGCAAAAACTCATTTTCCAAAAGATGGTAAAGATCCTTTACTTCCTGAGTTACATAGGTCATCACCCCTTTAGAAACCTGAAAAAGCAATGATGTTAGACAATTTACAAAAAGACAATTAACTTATTTTCATAAACGGCTTTTCACTCTCTTGTGCGCCATACATCTAACTGTTGAAATAAATTTAAAAAGATAACAGCTTATTTTAAATATTGAATAACATGTTGAGTTGCAAAAAAAAAACAAAATTATACTCTTTGCAACAAACATGATAGCAAATTACAAAAGGTTAAAATTTGTAAAACTAGAGCTCAGATTAAATATCTTTGCCATTTATTTTCCAATCCTAGATAACTATAGCATTTCCAATTCTCCAATTGAACTGTCATATTAGACGGAGTCCCCCTTGGCTTTGAAGACTTGAAAAGAACCCACTATAAGCACATCAAACACTCAAACTTCATACAGAATTGCTTTAAAAAGTAACTCAAAACAATCCAATACCAACTTTATGATCACAAATTTAGGTATAATCAAGTTATTTATCAATTATTTTCGTAATCAAGTCATACAAATGAGCCATAGAAGATTTTGGATATATGTTTGGGCGAAAAAATGCTCCATTTATTTTGAGAGTTCAAAACAAGATAAGTTGCAATTATTTTGAGAGATCACAAAAAAATTGTTGCATGTATTTTTAAAAAAAATAAGGAATTTAACTTGTAAAATGAAGATGCATAACTGGCGTCCAGAAGGTTTATAGTAGTTAAAACATGTAGAACCCACTAAACAATCAGTAGCTTCTGGAAATGTTATAAGACACAAAAATGAAACAGAAATGCATAAAACAAATGTAAAAGGGCACAAAAGCAGGATAACAACTTTAACAGTTTTAGGATAACATAAAAATGAACTTGATCTTACCAGATCAGCAAGAAGGGAAGACCGACAGAGCTGCAGGAAATAACAAATTTGTGAATGACAACAAATATATAAATAAACCAAGATGAAGTAGAAAAAGTTTCAAGATAGTGACTAATACCGCTTCTCTTGTCTCAAGCTTGACGTCAATATTAAACCCAATAAGATTGTACATTCTTAGATTTCGCTCTTTGTCATGTTCCAATTCCAAATGAGATGCACTTTTCAGGTGATCATAGGGAGGAGCTGAAAGTGCAGCTAACAGAACTGAAGATGCTATCAATTGCAGGTCTTTCTGGTTCAGGTTTTTATTGAAGCTCTTTTGAAGTTGGAAAAGCTTGAACCACGCATAAGCATGATATAAGTGGCTAGAAGAAATCCAGAAGATCTCAGTTAACTTTGCATAATATACAGCCATCAAGGAAGATTTCGGCATTTTCTTAACCATGCTCGTCAATCCATATATATCCTCTACTGAACGAAAGGCTTCCTGAAGATACAATCACACAAAAGACAGATTCCACAATTACATTTAGACAAATATATGTTTATGATATATTAATAACTAGCACAAACTAAGACAGACCTGCCATAGTTCAAGCTCAGTTGCAACTTTCAACTGCTCAAATCTTGTATCAAGATAAAAATGTAAACTTTCTGGTGCAGTCAGATCAGGCCTGTCCCTCTGGTCTCGGTACTTGTTTAGGTTTGCAAGATGATTCCTGATTATCTCACAGAGCCTGCGAAACTCGGTTGTCCTTTTGTATTGTTTGCAGAACTGGAAAGCACGATGTGCTGTATCCTGCATACAAGTAATCAAACATCATACACTGTTAATCCGGTGCTGACTCCTAAATGTGCAAGGTTCAATAAAGTCAAGTTCTAATTTAAAGTAACTATTTCCTCATGTAGCATTAAGAATTCATCTCAACTATATAGCCACTAAAACCTATCAATATGTGAGAAAGAGAACATTGTAAACTTAATATGATGGTCCGAACAGATAGAGAAAATATGCGAACAGAGTAATGCAGGGATAAACACTGCATCTGAAAAGCTGAAACACAAGATGTAACTAACTATCTATAAGTAATACTTACAAGATAATAAAATACAATATGAAAGGTATATTATGTGCAAATCACCCTTTCTTTCTTAAGAGAATAATCAAATTTACTGTCACATGGATTAACTTATTAGATATTAACAAAAGCAGTCAATGGAGTTCAAATTACATTGACCTCATGTGGAATCTAAATTTGCCAAGATAAAGAGAACAAACTTCTAATTCAGTGTCTCTTGTTAATAGCAAGTACGGGAAGCTAGCTGTTAACACATAGAGGGGATTTCCTTAAGATATTGAGTCTAAGTAAAGTACAAATTTTAAAATTAATGATAAAAAAGTAAACAGGAATTTCGTAGATACTTTCTGAAGATGCAAAACCAGAAAATAAGATTGTAAGCTTTAGCAGGACATCTTCAAGTTCCAATGCACAGGCTAGTATCAGAAAAAGAATTGGAGAACTTTGTTACATCGTTATTGAGTAAAGATTGAGATAAGATCATAAGAGTTACTAATGACCATTGGTCATTCATCCAAGGAAGGTGCAAGTGTAATGATTAAAGTGGAAAAAGTATAAGCAACATCCATATTACTCGAGTTACAGGACCATAAAGCAAAACGTACCGCATACAGGGCCATCAATTTAGAGTTGTTTCGCAGAATTTCAAGAACTGTTCTATATGTCTCCCACAAAAATTTAAACCATGGGGTCACAAGCTCCCTATCTGAACGATCCTTTCCCTTTTCACCACTAACATAGCTCAGCATTAGATCTTCTGGTCTTTTATCAGCTTCAAGGTCATCGACATCCAGAGCTTCTTCTAAAGCCTGTGCCTGACTTCGAGCCAACTCAGCCTTCTTGGTTGAAAGATCCATAAAGTGCTTTATGACTTCCTCTAAAGAATTAACATTAACTTGCTGACAAATTATGCGGTACTGGATCAGACCGTCTTTGGCAAATCTACCCCTCCTCATGTCAACACAAAGTTCAATGTACTTGAACATAATCTTTTCATGTGTTTTCTGCCATGCCCTGTACCTCTTTGATGTAATAAGATCATGAAGAGCTTGCAGTGCATCTTGTTTCTGTCCAACATTTATCAGTTCTGCAATCAAGCATCAATAAAGACGGGTTAGTCATATATGCATACATGATACACTTAAACTTCTATTACACGATCGTGCAGGAGGTTAACATATTTCCAAATTACATCCAGCCAAATTGCTCTCAGAGTTTGAGGATGCAAAATCAAAGCAGACTGACAATGCCATGCACTCAGTGGTGAAACAAAAAGATGAATAAGCAATGATGAAAATAGAGACTAGCATATGAAATCCACCATGTAAGCATGCAACAGGTTCTAATCTAGACAAACCAAATGCATGAAAAAACTGAAAACACATAGAAAAAAGGCAAGCGGACTTATCAGTGTCTTAGCGCGTCAAACAAAGCTAGATAGTCACTTGACCCAAAGGCTAGGTTAGAGAAACCAAATTCATTACGAACTGAAAGTAGAGATAGAGAATGCATAAACATACGGTTATGCATACGCATTTGCTATAAATATATGCGTTACATAATCAATTTTAGATTATGTAAACGTATGAAAATTTATTTAGATAAAAAGAACATGATCTGCCACCAAAGTATTTGCAAACAACATTTATCATCACCTTTGCTGCTCTATGCAATTACATATCGGCAGGTTGTCTTTCTGGAACTGTTTTTTTTTCTTTTTTTTTTCTATTTGTGTGAATGAATTATTTGATCAATTGTGACCCGGATGCAAATATTTTCAAAATCTACTTCCAACTACAGTCCACATATTTGGTATTTCAAAACTTACATACAACTATATAGTCGATTTGATATTTCAATTTGAAAATGCATTAATAATCAACACAACCATGCAGTCATACCGAAACCCTTCTTTTGTTTGATATAATATTTCATTTGGGTTTTTCCTTTTTGCCTGAAAAATCATGATAATTCACATTGAAGCTTTGCATTCAGTTATGAAAGTCATCTAGGTTGAGAAACCCCATGTGGATCTTTGTTCAAGTCAATTGAGTCTGAATTAGTTGCAGGGAACTTCATATTACCTACAAATCTCACCTCTAGAATGGGTAGAATATGAAGCTAATTAGTTGCTAATTGAAGGGTGCGAGAGATGCTTAACTCCTACGAAGCTAATTAAACAGCCCTAACTAATTAAAGAGGTAGAAAATGCTTAATGTCTAGGCAGCTTCTAAATGAGCACTTCTAAAACGCTAGATTAATCATCTTACATGTATTCATGTAATAGTTAAAAAAGCAAACGTTCATGATGATGGAAGCTCTATTTATACCATAAAAATAAAGAAGTATCGTACAGAAGTCTTTCTATCAGCAGGCAAGAAGAGTTATAAAGCTACAACAAATCAATGCCAACACACTCACCTTCAGCTCGTTTCAAAGCATTTTCCGGTTTAGCAAAAGTCGCCATGTTACTCCCAGGGGCCTTCTACAGGCTATCACAAAAAACAAATTATTAGTTTAAGCTGTTAACATTTGTTTGGCAATGAAATAGAATTATGCACAAATGGAAGCAGCACTAGCACTAAATAGTATGCAGCTACCTTGTTCTCTATCAAACACACTTATATGAGCAAGATATTAAAAACCGCAGATGCATTGATATTAACGCTCCTAAAACATTGAAATACTGAAATCTGAAAGGCGCAACTCATCAACAAACACACTTCCATCCCAAACAGAAGCCAAAGACGAATAAAGATTTTAAAAAGATTAAGGAATGAATCAATCATATACATTAGCACAAAGGTCTCCTATATCTAATAGAGAATCCACTGAGCATGGAAATATTTCAGCAAAAGGTATCGCTCTTTGAAAAAATATTCAGATCAAGCACGAATAATATTAAAAGTAGGCATTCGATCGGAAGATATATTGCATCGAATCACTCACCCTCTCTCGTCCCTTGAACAATAAAGAAGAAAATCAGAAATCCAATTTCAGACCACTGATAAGAGTACAATAATTCAATCTTCATATATCAACTCTAGTACTTCCCCATTAACGTAGAACAAATATCTACAGGAAAACAATCGTCCATCGATATACCTCAAATTGCATAAACTTTGCCGAAAAAAATACGATGTAATTAGCAACCGATCCAACAAAAAATGAACAGATCGATAACAACACCTTAGACTAAACAAACAAAAACAAGGAAACATAGCGAAGCTGAATAATACCTTAATCGTCTACGAAGATTAGCTGCCGCTATATCGAACAACGAAGTGTGCCCTTGATGTATCAAGGAGAAGTCCTATGCAGAATAGGAGAGTAGGGTTTTTGGCGAACTTTTCGTCAAAATGTAAAGTGTAACGTTCATCCGGCCGGCCTCAAGAAGTGAGTAGCCCACAGCCTCCGTTTTTACGCCTACAATGGGCCTAGCATTATCAGCCCATCACCAATTCATGTCGTATGTAAATATTTCAAATAAATTATATTAGGTGTGTGTTTGGAATTGTTTATAAAAATAATTTATTGATTTATTTTGTTGTGGTATAGGTAATAAATATTTTTGAGTATTTGGATAAACAATTTATATTGGTGCCAAATCGGTAATAAAAAGTTTTTGAAGAAGTTAAACTCTTCTGACTTATAATAAATTGATAAGTATTTTTATAGAAAAGCATAATTTGTTTCAAATAAACAATCCCAAACACTCCCTATATTATAAATAAAATTATAAAAAATCCAAAGAAATATCATATTTTGAATTATAAATCTTTAAATTTAAAAAAGAAATCCAACCTTCAACTTATTCAAACAGAACCCAACAAACTTTTAAAGTTTGAGCATATAAGTCTGGACATTTTTTAAACGAATAAATCATTATGCTTACAAAAATTAAAAAATATATATTATTTTTTTGGAAAAATTGCATCAAAATGAAATCAATTTTTATTTTTTTTCTATTTTGAGAAACAACTTTTAAAATCGTCATTTTAGGGTCTAAACCAAACTTTACATTTATTTAAAAGTTTGGTTTACTTATTTAATAGGTAACCGGTTACCTTTATATGATGTGGCATTATCAATTAAAAAAACTAGAAGGGTATTCGCGCAATGCAGCGAGATACATCTCGATTTTATTGTACTATTTTATTTTTTATCTCTGTTGATGTATAATATGATTTTATGTGTTTTTAAAAAAGCAATAATGATTTTATTTTTGAATAAAATATAATTTTGAAGATTTCATAAAAATTTGAAAAAAAAAATATATCAATGTTAATATCAAATCAACTATTTAAAAGTTCTATTTTTTACGTAATTTCTTTAATTTATTTTTTTATTATAA
>NC_037544.1:25652273-25660265 GCF_001531365.2 Cynara cardunculus var. scolymus | reverse complement strand
ACGAATTCATATATGGAGTTTTAATAAGTTGTACTTACGCACAATCTACTTGTAATCTTGAGTTTTAAATAATATGCATTAATAAACAGTACTTTATGCATAAAAAATGGTTTTTAAGAATTTTTGTCAAATATTTTATAATATAGTATAGCTATTAGGTGGATATTAGAAAAAATATTAGATGGATATTAAAAAACCAAAAATGATCATTAATATGATATTTTATTTATTAATATAATATGCAAATACATCGCCATCCTTATCATAGCCTAGTCTTCATCTCTTCCACATTGTGAACGTACAACCCCGCAACCTTCATCGCTTCTAGATCTTGTGAATCCGAACTTCAATCAATAGTGAACTCAACTTAGATTATTACCATCCTGGATCGTGAATTGTGGTACTATTAGGGGAGAAATGGAAGCCCCTTCAGTCTCAACTTCGTCCCCTTCATCACCGTCCCTCACCTTAGAACCACAATCTTTATATCTTCTATATCTGTTACTTTGAAGATCTTTCACATACATATATTTATCTTGGTGTTTTGCACTCTTTTTGAATGGATTCTAATGTACATCTATTTCTTGTGACTGCATTTGATTTTGTAGGTAAAAAGGATTCATGTTTTATGTTATATATTGAATTAACAATATGGGGTTCATGTTTTTATGTTCTTTATAATCATCTGAGTATCAAGAATTTTCCTTTATTTTCATGTTATTAGTTGGAGATTGGGAGATGAATTGGTTTATTAGTAGTGAAGATGGAGAGAGGGATGTAATTTACTATTTTTATTTTATAAAATTATAGTAAATGGAAAAATGTTGAGTGATGTTATAATTATTGATGTCCCATCATCTTTTTAGATTTATTATTATTTAAAATTTGAATATGACATGGTATATAGTTGGTATTGACCTGATCCACGTCATCGATAACAGTCGGTAAAGCAGACCCTTGAATTAACATAAAGTTTAGTTTAAACACTAAAATAACGATCTTAAAAGTTGGTTCATTAAAATAGTGATAAGGTGAAAGTTGGTTTCATTTTGATGCAATTCCCCTTTTTTTCTTTTTCATGTATTAACAAATAAGTAGAAAAATACAACGAACCAGTAATATGAAAAAATACATCATTTTTATTAAGGGAAAATCACGAAAATGACCAAAATATACCTAATGTATTAACAAAATAGTCATTTTTACAGGTTTTACCAAAACGACCTATCGCCCCCGAGGGGCATGGTTTGACCATGGGGGCGACCCTAGCCAACTTTGACAAAAAAAGTACAAAAAAATAATTCAAAATTAATTTGTGGGCCCCACATGTATCTGTTTTTGGAGACCAAACACTATTTGCCTCGTATACCAGGATCGCCCCCCCCCCCMCCTCACCTAATCTTCCCCTAGGGACGATCCAGGTGTTTTTTGTTGACTCGTATTTCGTCTTTTAGTACAACATATTTTATTATAAATAACATGGACTTCTCATTATTTTTTTCACACCTCATTTTTCACTTATATTCTCATATATTCTACTCTCACAACCCTTAAACCTTAAACACAATAAACCATCACAATTCTTAACCCTTAACCCATTAAACACAATCTACCATCACAACTCTTCACCCTTAAACACAAATATGAAATCACGTCAAAGTGATGATGTTTTGGTGTATCTTCGGAGTGGCGGTTCATTTCAGGAGATAAATTGTGTCTTAGAGTACCTTTCGTTAAGCTCTTCCGTACGTGTATTACGTTTGCCTTCGCCAATAACGCATTCTGGTTTGGTTAAACGTGTTACAAAAAAGTTAAGTTTAAGTAGTCATTTCAATTTATTTTATAAAATGAATTTCTTATAAATATTATATCAGTTAAGCGATGACGACGATGTGCTAATGTTCCATAACGCCGTTCATCAAAGTTTACCAGAAATGTTGGCACTCTTTATGGTCGACGATGGTGGTTATGGTGGAAATCCATCAAGTGCCGTAATCCATTAAAATTTACCCGGCGATCCAAACACTTTTTACCCCGGTAGTGGTAGCGGTGGAAATCCAAGCACTCTCTTCCCCAGCGATAGTGGTGCAAACCCATATGGTTCAAACACTTTTTACCCAGGTGGTGGTAATGGTGAAAATCCAAACACTTTCTTCCCCAGAAGTGGCAGTGGTGGAAATCCAAACACTTTTTCCCCGGTGGTGTTGGTGGAAATTCATATTTTGAACCAAAAAATCATGTTGGTCATGATAGTTATTTGGTTCAAGATTTGAACCTGTCTCCGAGATAGTCTCCTAACCAATACCTGATCCAGTCTTCGGAATAGTCAAAAAATTTACGGGAGGTAGAAATGGCTGAAGATGTTTCTATTGCAGCAGAAATTTTGAATATACCCGAAGACGGTAACTCTAATGTTGAAGAAGTCCAACCGGTAAGGAATAGTTTTTGGGGTATGCCCAACCCAATACCTTGCCCAGACCCTGTTATCAAAACTAGACAGAGAAACATTTCATACCAGTCTACATCCCATGTAAAAGTTCTCCAAACTTTTGATTCGAAGGAAGCACTGAAGCTCGCATTGGGATTAAAATGCGTTTATGAAAACTTTCAGATCAAGGTTAAGAAATCAACCAAACACCGGTATGAGACAGTATGTCACTCTGCTTCAGACTGTGATTGGCGTTTAATGGTTGTTTCTATCGATGGTACCAGTATGTTTCAGGTACAGAATTACATGATGAACACACATGTTCAAGGTCCAAATCCACCTAAACCACCATAATGCGAATAAAAAGGTTTTGGGTCATATATTGACAGGGAGTTTAAAGGATTGTAGGAGAGTGTACCGTGGAAATTAAATCATGGAAGATGTGAACCAACGGTTCAATATTAGCATCTCCTACAACCAAGCATGACGAGCAAAGATGTATGCCTTACAACTGTTGAAGGGGACCCCTGAATCGTTGTTTAACCTACTCCCGGTTTATTGTTACAATCTGAAGATAGCAAATCCGGGAACTGTGACAGAGATCGTTGTTGATGGACTTAGACAATTCGACATGTTGTTTGTCGCACTCGGTTGTTCGGTTATAATTTTTGTTATATTCTTGAATTATTGTCATAATTATATGTTTTAAAGTTTATATTTATAACCTCATTCATCTGCAGATTCACTCGTTTCTAGAACACCTGAGACCGCTCCTTATAATGGACGGTGCCCATCTAAATGACCATACGTGGACACCATGTTCTTAGCGGTCAGCATGGATGGAAACAATGGGATCGTAAGCTGAGGCAATGTATTGGACATGGTTTTTACATAAGCTGAGGCAATGTATCGGTGAAGTGCCCAATTTAACTTTCGTAACCGATAGGGCCTAGGGGTGTAAAGGGTACGAGACAACTCGCGAGCTACTCGAGATCGACTCGGTCAAAACTCGGTCAACACTCGACTCGAATAGGCTCGACTCGACATATTAACGAGTCAAGTCAAGCTACTCAATACTCCACTCAGAAAGCTTGTGAGATACTCGATTATTTTATATATAATTAGTTTTAAAATATAATCAATTTTTATGATAAAATTTGTAAAATATAAATAATAAAAATGTCTTATATTTTTAGATATTTAAACAAAATTATGCATTTTTTAATTATAAAAATTAAGTAACTATTTTTTATTAAAATCACAATTAAAAAAAGACAAAGAAAAACTACAAAAAAGATTAGTGAAATTGTCCCACATTGAAAGAGAGATGGTAAAGAAATGGAGAAAATATGTTATAAAAAGAGAGGGAGGTGAATGAAATTTCTAACTTTGTATTTTTGATGATGAAGTTTGAAGTTGATCCCTTTACTTTTATAAAAACTAAGATAATTGTTGGTCCCTTGAGGGTCTACAAGAATAGTAAAACAGTTTGTAGAATGAAGGAGGGATGAATACAAACACAATATTTTAAAATTTAAAATTTATATTGATAAAGAAGATCAATACAGATTTTACAAGATTGTTTGCGGAAAGATAACGTGATAAAAACCTATCTAAACAATCTTTAGTTACACACTAAGTTTTAGCAAATACAAGAAAAGAAATGCTGAAGAGAAGATCATTTACTTAAGCTATAAAGGGCTTGAAGTAAGAATTAGGATTAGAGAGTGAGTTGCGCGCACTCTACATGGAGAAGAAACACTTCTATTTATACCTAGTGCATTAAATGAACATTTAATGCAATGTGATAGGGTTATAGTGCATGTCAAGCCTTAAGAGGAAGGATTGTTCTTTGCTACAGTGAATAGTATACAAAGCACTATTCATGAGCAAACATCCTTACCTAAAGTTGGTGGATAATAGAGTCGACTAGTCGGCTCCGTACTATACCAACTTTCATAAGGGTATGGGTTTTGTCCTTTGTGTGTATAAGGACAAGACAACAACAATCATGCTAAGCAAGCTTCCCTTGATCGCTGAATGCTGGAATGACCTGAAGGTCTCTTCATCATTCGCTGAAGCTTGAGCAGTCTTCACACATATGTAGACGGACTTGTAATCACTGAGTACCGCTTCAGATCACGTACTTGCCAGTCTCTAATCTTCAGTTTCAGTCTTCGACATTTGCTGAAGGATCTTTGGTGTGAGTGTTGTCTTCTTGAAGTATTGATGTCTCTGATATATTTACAATGCAAGTTCTTCAGCGATCACTGAACATACCCAGTGAAGGTCGCTGGAACTGAAAAGACAGAAACATAAATACAACTTATAAGTGAAAATGGATTATCATCAAATCACTGTGAGAGATGATCAACAATCTCCCCCTATTTGATGATAACAAGATAATATAAAGAAGGTTATCTTATCAAATGATAGTAAGAAAAAGTTACATATGAATTGCATGTCCCTTTTTACTATTTTGAGATCTTTTTCAGTTAGCCAGTCTCAGCTYGAAAATTTTCCTTAAGTTATATCTAAGAAAATTACAAGTACGAAAACTGAAACTAAAAGCTTATTCACTGACTTATAGATTGTCAGTGAATGCGAAAAGTAACACTGGAACTCATAGACTTGTGTCCCTATTACTTTTTTCAGGGATCTTTTTTAGTAAAGTACATGGAATACTCATTTTATTAATCATTGGAAATGTTACAAGTATTACAGTACATGTCTAGTGCTTACAGATTATAAGTACAATCACTGAAAGTAGACATAGTACAAGAAGTTATAAGGAAAAGTGGATTGTTGTTACAAAGAGAAACTATTCTAGAACTTTTAGATCTATGTAACCAGGTACATTTTCACCAAGTTTTCTTCGACATAGGAATTCTCTTCATATCTTCAGATCTACGACTTTTCCAGGCATGCTATCATCTATCCAGAGCAAAAGATAAACCAGATGATCCATTGGATATAGATGTAGCTCTGACATTCTCTGAAATCTGACTTCACCTTCATAGTCAAGGAATATAACTCCTAACTCAGGTTTAAAATGCACAGAGTTGGGTGTAAAGGGACCCTTATCTGGCAAGTCAAGATTCAGCATAGAAATGTCTATATTCTGATGACCCTTCAGGACTTCATCTAAGGAGAACCTTGTTTCATGTTTGTTCCTTAGGAAAGGTCCATCATTAGAATCAGAGAGCTTGAGTTTCTTCTTCCCACCTTTCTTCAGAGATGGCCTGTCAGGGACCTTGATATACCTGACATCCTTTGGATGAGCTCGTTGATGGTGTCCTCGATAAGTGTCTTGTGTCTCGACTTGGATTGCTGAATGGCTTGTCTGATCCCCATCCATTCGTTGTATCCATAAAGGCCAAGGTAGGAAGGGTACTCGGTAACGACATCAAGATTTTCCTTGGTGATGAGCATTGAGACCAATGTCCCACCGTGTTTAGAATGTCTGCTGATGCTGACGCTGATAATCGGGCGGGGACTGACTCGCTTTTTCAGCTTTGCTTCGCTCCATCGCTTGTCCTTTTCTGCTAGCTTTAGGTTCTTCTCATGCTCAGCTTCTGCAATAGAAAGAAGTTTAGCCGGGGCTTGGACAACGTTCACTGTTTTCTTGGACTTTTTCTTGGGAGGGACTTTTTCAGCTAGTGACTTGGTTAGCTTCAAGCTGTCTTCAGTCTGCTTCTTTTGAAGCACTAGCTCTTCTTCAACCCTTAATGCCTCGAGTCTTTCAGCTTCAGACAATAAGTCGAACTCACCACCACTAGAGGTACGAAGAGGGATTTTTACTCTAGTCTGGTCGAGTGACTCCTTCAGTTGAGACATCTGCTGGTCGGTAGGAGCATAAAAGATGGGTTGATCAGGTACCCGCTCTAGTCGACCACAGGTTGTTGATGGAATATGAAGTTGATAGTTTGAAGTAATCACTACCTGAGAGGTAGAGTCTTCAAAGAAAGGTTTTTTAGGGATATTGAACAATACCTTCAAGTTTCTTTCTTCAGCAACCGCCTTGCCTTTCGAATTGGGGTCCTGGTTCCCTGATGGAGTCGATTCACCTTGCCTTTGCTCCCCCTGGGATGCAGAATCCCTGAGGGCAACTCCCTTGGTGACGTTTGATGGTTTCTTGTACTTGATGGTAAAGTCATCTTCATCATCTTCATCGTCGTCGCCATCTAGATCACTTCCGGGGTCTGGAATGGTAGGTTCATCATCGTCTTCATCATCATCATCTTCATCATCATCATCATCACCAGCAGCAGTGATGGTATGGGCATCATCCCTAGGGATGACATCGACATCCTCAACTGAAGCAGCTTTGGTGGTCGGGATTACAGAAGCATCAACCACTTCAGCTCTGAGAGCCTCAGCTTCAATTGCAATTGAAGCTGATACTGCACCGACCTTTTCTCCCCCTCTCTGGCTAAGATTGGAGAGAATTGGCCAGAGAGTTCGTCCAAGCGCTGACGCTGGAGAACCATTATTTCCTCTAGCCTTTGCAAAGCACTGGCTAGAGTTTTCGTTGCCTCACACGTCTCATGGAGCTGGGCGTGATCACTGGTAGAGAAAGAAGGTGGGATCACTGGAGCTGGTTGACGGACATCATCCAGAATCTGTTGAAGAAGACCAGTCTGCTGATCAGCGATAGCTTGAGCATCGTCAGCCCTACTGTGAAGAACAGCAATGGCATCAGTGTTGGCTTGAACAACTTCTTGGAGAGTCTGGAGATGACTCTGAACTTCTTGAATGTCCGCCTTGATGGCAAGGAAGTTCGCATCAAGATCACCCTGGCAGGGTATTTCTTGGTGAACTTCGTTGATCCTGCAGAGGACGGTATCAACGGCTGGAAGGAGAAGTTTGATGTCTGATGCCATATCATAGGCATCATCGATCTCTTCATCTCCTCCATCATCTTTCTCTCTTTCTTCCTCTTCCACTTCCTGAGCATCAGACTGATGCATCGAAGAAGAACCTGCAAAAGAAGAAGTGTGAGCAGAAGGCTCAAGGTTAGAAGAAAAGAAACGGTAGGAAGATGGAATATCTGAGGGGCCATCAGTGACATCTAAAGGATTGTCACTGGCATGAGCAAAGATGTCCTTGAGAGGATGAACATCTGTGTGCAGAGGAGCATCGAGAGAAGCAACCTCAGGTCCAGTGGTGTGTGTCTCAGTATTAGGAAGGACATTCGCTGATATATCATCGACATGTATAAAGACCAAGGAAGGAGGAGAAGAGAAAATGGTCGAGAAGAGACGTGGGTGTTCAGCGGTGGCGGCACTGATATTCATACCTTTAGTGATTTGGGTCACTGAGGCGGTGAGGGAAGATGCCACTGATACGACAGTGATGGAAGAGATCACTAAAGAGCTGGGAGGGTGAGTAGAAGACGCCTCGGGGATAAGGCTAGTTTCAATAACTGAAGCCTTTTGAGAGGTTCCAGCTAGAGACGTGGTTGTCCCCTTTTTGGACTTCTTGGCTCTTTGAGGAGAACCAAGAGTTGGTTGAAAGGGTCGTTTTGAAGGGGTTTTGGTGGCTTGGCTAGACTCGGGGGGGGG
>NC_037544.1:25649386-25652058 GCF_001531365.2 Cynara cardunculus var. scolymus | reverse complement strand
GAAAGAAACCTGGTGTAAGGCACCACCTTTTTCTCGTTGGCGCTTGTTCAGCTTGAGCACCAGGTCATCGAAAATGACTGCAACATAATTTATATTGCGACGCTGAATCGCATATACGCCTATAATCAATGCGATCCTAGAGGCTGGTCCGGACCTCTAGTTTTTCCACCCATGCACTGGATGAAATGAGACAATAGGTATTGCCAAATAGTTGACATCGTGTTCTTCTCGATCTTTGTCAAGGACTTCAGAGGGGTATTGGAGTCCTTCTTCATTGGCCACTGGTAGCCAATGGCGTCGAGAAGCTCGATGATCTAGGCGGTGGAGGGTTCGCTGTCAAAGGGACCTTTGGGAAGACAGAGAGCCGACCAGAGTGTGGGAACACCAAAACTTACTTCCATGCGATTGAAAGTAAAGTTGATCTTCTCGGCCTTGTGTCCAGGCTTGACTTCGACTTTAACAACTTCAGCAGTTAGCTAGAACTGCTGAAGAAGTTCTTTCACCACGACGGGCTCATGGTTGAGTGCGTAGCCCAAGGACGACTGTTTGAGAAAATCAGCCGCATCTTGGTAATGTGCCTTAGAGGAAGGTATCTCCAACAAGGCAATGTGGTTGTTAGCCTTGATGGAGATCTCGTCAATGGAGAAGTTGACGTTCTTGGCAGCCATCTGTTTGTATCAATAAGAAGTAAATCAAACAGGTTTGTTAGAATTAAACCAAGAGTATTTGGTTAAGATTATAGGAAAAAGTTTTTGAACAGGTAAAAACTGCTTTTGAAAAATCCTTAAATATAATTTAGGGTTTGTCAAGTAGAAAGTGAATAAAGAAATAAGATTATAACCAAGAAAGAGATGATTAAATAATCTTTGTAGTTTAATGTATTAAGAGAACAAAGTTCTTAAACAAATTAAACATTTCTTATAGCAAAAGAAAGAAGAAGATATTGACCTTTAATGATTGAGAATATAGGTCAAGGAGTGTTTGGAGAGTTAAGAGAGTTCTTGCTTTGGAAAAATCTTAGTAGAGTTTCGTCTAAGAATTTTTGTAAGCGTAAAGAGAAAAGAGGAGAAGAAGTCTCATATTTATAGGTAGGAGGAGAGAGAAATAATATGAGAGAGAAAAAAGACGACGGTTCGGGAAAGTGGTCATGATGAAAAATATACCACGTTCTCATCCATGATTGGATGGCATTAAATGAGGTAGCGTAATGACATAACCTTTTGCGCGTCTTAAAGCGTCGCGCATAGTAAATAGAGAATGTCGTCATAAAGACGGTTCATTAACTATTTTCTTTTAAAAAATAGTTTTTAAGAAAACGAATAGTCATATAGTGTCTAAGAAAATACTGATAAGACCATTTAAAAACATTTTATCACTAAAAAGAAAGATTCAGTGAGGGTTTTAAAGCATCAGATTCAGGGATAAAAGAGTCACTGAAACTGGCATTTAAAAAACTATTTAATCACAGATAAGAAAGGATTTAGTGATTGTTTTGAATTTTAAGAAAAGTATAGAGATATACTTGGAGATATGGTGAGTGTAGAGAATCACTGAGACCACCTTTTAAAACATTTATCACTGAATATGAGAAAGCTTCAATGAAGGTTTTAAGTTGAGAAAAGAGAAGAGTAATCATACCTGAAAGAGAAAAGATATATTTACTCAAGAGTTCAGTGTTAGAGATGGAGCACTGAATCATTTCACTTGCTGAGTGATGTATAATAGCTGAAGATTAATCTTCAGTGTTCAACATACCCAATTCGTTGATCAAGATAGTAAATCTTGTCTCATCAAGAGGCTTGGTGAAAAGTCAGCGAGTTGATACTCAGTTGGAACGAAGTGAAGTTCAATGTCACCATTCATAACATGATCTCTAATAAAATGATATCGGATCTCGATATGTTTGGTCTTGGAGTGAAGTACAGGGTTGTTTGCAATAGCAATAACACTGGTGCTATCACAATAAATAGGTATTTTTGAAAACTGAAGGTCGTAGTCCAGCAGTTGATTTTTCATCCAAAGGATTTGGACACAACAACTACCAGCGGCTACATATTCAGCTTCAGCTGTTGATGTGGACACTGAATTTTGCTTTTTGCTTGTCCAGCTCACCAACTTTCCACCTAGAAGCTGACAGCTTCCTGTGGTGCTTTTCCTATCAATTTTGTAAACTGCAAAATCACTATTCGAATAACCAATAAGGTCAAAACCTGAACCTTTAGGGTACCAGAGACCTATATTAGTAGTTCCCTTAAGATATTTGAATATGTGTTTTACGGCGATCAGATGGATTCCTTCGGTTCAGCTTGATATCTTGCACATAAGCAAATGGAGTACATGATATTGGGTCGGCTAGCTGTGAGATACAGCAGGGAGCCGATCATTCCTCTATAAATAGTAACATTTACAGGCTTTCCATTTAGATCCTTGTTTAGAATGAGCGGAGGAGCCATTGGAGTCTTCATAGATGAACTGTTGGATAGATCAAACTTCTTCAACATGTCTCGAACATACTTACATTGGTTGATAAAGATACCTTTATTAGTTTGTTTGATTTGGAGACCTAAAACGAATGTTAGTTCTCCCATCATGCTCATCTGATATTCTTTCTTCATGCGTTCAACGAAACGAAAACATAAAGAGGGATTAGTGGAACCAAAAATAATATCATC
>NC_037544.1:25633462-25648549 GCF_001531365.2 Cynara cardunculus var. scolymus | reverse complement strand
AGAGGAGCACTGTAAGAAGCTTTAGGTTGTCCATAGTGAGAGAACATCCAGTTTTCTAATTCATCCTCATCATTTGAGATGGGTTTTGAATTAGCTGACTGAGATTCATCAAAGGTGACATGAATAGATTCCTCTATTGTTTGTCTTCGTTTGTTGAAAAATCTGAAGGCTTTGGATACAAAAGAATATCCAAGAAAGACTCATTCATCAGCTTTGGGATCGAACTTTCCAAGTTGGTCGTGATTGATGAGAATGTAACAAGTACAACCAAATATATGAAGAAAGCTTATGGAAGGCTTTCATCCATGGAAGAGTTCATAGGCTGTCTTCTTAAATCTTTTCACGATCAGCAATCGGTTTTGAGTGAAACAAGCGGTGTTGACATCTTCAGCCCAGAATTGAGTAGGAAGATGGGATTCGCTATGCATTGATCGAGGAGCCTCAATAATTGTTCGATTTTGTCTTTCAACGACCCCATTCTGTTGAGGAGTTCTCATTGAAGAAAAGTTGTGAGAGATTCCCTTGTCCTCAAAGAAGTTATCCATATTATAGTTTTTAAATTCAGTACCATGGTCACTTCTTATAGATCGTACTTTAACATCGTTTAGTACTTCTATCTTTTTGATGAACGAAATGATTTCTTCAGGTGCTTCATCCTTGGATTTGAGAATGAATACCCAAGTGTACGTGGCATACTCATCAACAATGACAAGTGTGAACTTCTTTCTAGCAAGGGATTGCACGTTGACTAGACCAAAGAGATCCATATGCAATAACTGAAGAGGCGCAATCACTGAAGAGATTTTCTTCGACTTAAAGCTAGCTTTTGTGTGTTTTCCTTTTTCACAAGCTGAGCAAAGAGATTCCTTTGCAAACGAGTGTTGAGGAAGACCAGTGACAAGGTCATTTCTTGACAGCTCACTGAGTGTCTTGAAGTTGAGATGAGATAGCCGTTTGTGCCATAACCAGTTAATATCTGATGAGGCTTTGGAGAAGAAGCAGCTATTCTCGGTGAGGGAAGAATTCATGTTGATGATATACATGTTCTCTAGACGAGAACCGGTTAGAGCAACCTTATAATCTTTGTCAAGAACCTGACATGAATTCTTTGAGAATTTAAATGTATAATCTTTATCACACAGTTGACTGATGCTAAGAAGATTGTGCTCCAGTCTTTCAACATATGTAACGCGTTTGAAAGTTGTTGCACCATTGGTTAATATACCAAAACCTTTGGTATATCCTTTTCCGTTTCCACCGAAGGTTACTGAAGGTCCTCTTTCTTCCTTGAAGTGAGTTACAATAGATTTGTCTACAGTCATATGTCTTGAACAACCTCTGTCCAGATACCATATGCCTTTTACATCCTGTACAAGGAAACAAAATAAGAATGCTATTGGTACCCAGCTATTGGGGTCCAGCTTTGTTAGAGGCTTCATCATCTGATGCTGAAGAACCAGCATCAGTATATGGCATCACCAAACCTGAGGAGGTTTGAGTGGGAAGAGGAACAACCTCTGACACTACTAAGGTAGTTTCAGAGGAATTCTTCATTGAGTCTGACGAAGAGGCTTCAATGGTAGGAAGTACAACGCTGATGCTGAAGATTTTTCAGCAGGAGTTGTCTTCGCTGAGCCTGAAGAAGAGGCTTCAACGGTTTTCTTCACATTGGTTGCTAGTGCATCCTTTGTGGATGATTTCGCCTTGGTTGATTTCTCAGCTTTGGCTACTTTCTTGCCCTTAGCTGGTGAACCAGCTTTGGCGGCAGAATGACACTTACTGGCAATATGTGTTTTCTCACCGCAGTGTTTACACTTCCTAAAGCTAGGAGTAGCTTTAGGGCCAGGAAGTATTAGACTAGAAGCGGGAACAACTCCAAAAATTCCCTTCTCATTGGTTCTAGGAGGAACCTTTGAGGAATTAGATTCCTTAGGTGAAAAGTTCACCATGAGCTGTGACTTGGATTTCTGATGAGATTCAGATTTCCTAGTCCCTGAGGAGAAAGAAGCTTTACAAGCTGAAGGAATAGACGTAAATCTATTAGACTTGTTAGACTTCTTGGGAAGGGATGCTGTGACAATGGATTTACCTTTGTCTTTGCACCTAGAACTCGACGGAGTTCCTTCAAGATGACTCTCAGTAAAATAAATGGACTGAGAGGAAGAAATGTTGGGAATAGAAGAGACGAAGGTACCAAACTTGAGCATGGACCTGTCTTTAACACACTCTTCCTGATCAGAGGAGAATCCTAGACCAGTCGTTATCTTGGTGGGGATCTAAGCGTTAATGATCTCAGAGGCCTTGATGAAAGCTTTGCACCATCCTTCAATGGTAGTTTTTTCGGCCTTGAGTTTAGCGATGGCTCGCTCACGCTCAACGATAGCCACAATAACCTGATCTTTAAGATTTTCCTTAAAAGAGGTCAGTTCTTTGATCTTAGAATGGCAAATCTTCAATTGCTCTTGAAGATCAACATTAAGCATTTCAACTTTCGATTTGCCATTGAGGGCATTGTAAAGATCAACCGTCAGCGTATCTAGTGCAGAAAGACTAGAAGAAGAAGGTTCATTCAGGAAACATACCTGAGTAGAAGAAGAGGATGGCTTAGAGGAAGTAGATGCTTATGAAGATCCTTCATCTGCATTTATGGCCATCAAGCAGACATAAGCTTTATCCTCCTCATCCAAAGATGATTCATCGGATGACTCAACCCAGTCATGCTCTTCAGCTATAAGGCATTTAGCCTTTCGCTGGTTGTTCTTCATCTTCTTGTACTTCTCCTTCAGTTTTGAGTACTTCTTATCTTTTGTCCTGAAGGAGGAAGAGGCTTTAGAAGATGGCGTCACAGTCTTCTTTGATCAGCATTCACCTGCAAAGTGTCCGAGCCGGTGACAGTTGTAGCAGACAGCTGAAGCCTTGTCTATTCTTTCAGACTTTGGCTTTTCCCTGAGGGACAACTAAGGAGATATGCAGAAGTTGCACTTATTGGCGAACCTCCTAAATGACTTAGTCAGGAGTGCCAGCGACTCATCAAAATCTGTTAAATCAGATTCTGGAATGTCTTCAGAGATAGAATAATCTATCTATGTAATAACAACGAGAGGAAGAGAAGAAACAAAAGGGGTAGAAGAAGTTTCAAATGAAGAAGCTTAAGAGATAAAAGCCAAAGGAGAACTTTTCATTTTTCTGGATTCTTTTACAAGATTCCTTTTCAGTTGATGAGATTGCTCATGGTAAAGAGAAAGAATGGACATGTCATTTGACATCTTGAGACACATGGAAAAGGTGTCCCAAGACTCAAGAAAGCATTCTAGAAACTTGGTTAGAGTTTCAGAATTAGAATATTCCCTGTCGACAGCCCTAAGATGAATAAGAAGGCAGTTAAATCTCTGATGTACTTTAGACAGTGTCTCAGACTTTCCACAGAGAAAGCTTTCATACTGTCTTACTAGATTGATCTTTCTGGTCTCTTGAACCTGAGTGGTTCCTTCATATTGGACACAAAATGTGTCCCACATGGATTTAGAAGTTTTGAGTTTCATCAGTGAATGATAAATCTCATCAGGAAGAGACATAGCTATTATAGACCGAGGACGCGTGTCTATAGCTATTTTCTTCTTGTCCTTATCGCTCCATTGATATGGAAGCTTTGGAATCTGTCGTTCAGGAATCACGGCAGTCGTAGCTGTTGCTGGAACAGCCGGAGCAATAGCAAATGGAATATATGGTCCATTTTCTATATAATGTGGAATTTCAGGATCCACATCTTCTAGAAAGAGGGACATCCGTTTCTTCCAGAGAGTAAAGTTGTCACGGACAAACCGGGGAGGTTTGGCAAGAGAGCCATTATCTTTTGTGTGTGTGTGTGTGTGTGTGTTTGTAATTTGTAAAGCCATTTGTAAGCGGTAAAGTTATCTAAGAAAGGAGATAAACTAATACTGAAAACAGCTAACCGGGGTGGGTTCTATTTGGGGGGTGCTATGGGAAACACTTGGGATACACAGGGGTTTTTTGGGGGGGAAGGGGATATGAGAGTTATCTTCAGTTACATACATTTCTTTGTTCGTTGGGTTAGGGGTCTTGGGTATTGGGATGATGAAATAAGGGGGTGTAGGGTAGAGGAGCTAGGTATTTTTTTGCACTTGTTCAGGAAACATAAGGAGGTTTTTTTGGAGGATTGGCGGATACAGGGTAATATCTATTTACTGGTGTACAGGGGTTTTAGGATGTTTATGGAGTGTGTAAAATTCAGGAATAAACTAGCTTTTATTTACTTTGAGGGATGGAAGGGGATGGGTAGGTATAGGTATCTTGAATTCACCATCTTTAAAAGAAAATGCTTCTTTGATTTTCTTTTAAAACTGGTTCTCTTTCTTGGGGTTTGGAGAAGGGTGTTAAGGTGGTTAAAGAGTAAAAATTGGGGTCCCTGTAAAGATAACAGTATTGGTTTTGGCATGGTTCCTTATTGTCTAATTGGAGTTTGGAGGCTTGGATTCTATGGTGATGGCCCCTGCAAGAAAAACAATTTGGAGAAGTTTTTGAAGCCTAGTTTTCTATATTTCCAATTGATGCAGCAAACCATCTACCCTATGCTGCATCACCAATGCTCTGTCCGTAAAACATTCAACTGTTTCTTAAAGATGATTGCTTTCCTGGGGTGTTCATGTGCTCGTGAAGACAGGGCTGTTTTTACAAAATCGATTGGGTATTTTTGCTGCCCTAATTTCATTGCGATGAGCCGTTGTTTGGAATCTGAAATTCTGGCCACAATCGATTGGCTTTATCATCGAGTTGGCTGGATTTCTTCATTTTCTCGGCGATATGCTCGGATTTCTTTCACTCGTGACATCTACTTCCAAACCCTAGGGGCTGTTTTGGGTTTTCTGTGGAGAATGGAGGTTATGTGGTCTTCTTTGAAGAAGAAGGGTGCTGCTTCGTATGTTGCTTCTTGCTTCAATCGGTCTGGGAGGGTGTCCTCTTCGAAGGAGACGATGTTCGGGTGCAGACTATGGTCGCGTGGTTGGAGGGGATGTTTTTGTGATAAGCTGGGTAATTCCAATTCTATTTTGATGGACCGTGAGATTGGTAGGATTTTGGGCTTCAAGGTGATCTTTATTTGGGCTGCCGATTTAATTTGTTGGTGTTCCTTATTCTATCCTGGGCTTGTGGATATGGGCTGGATGAGGAATATCAACTACATGATGGATTTTATTTTGGGCTTCAAGTTGTTTTGTAATTGGGCCATTTATTCTATTATTTGGAGTTCTTTTGCTTTAATTGGGCTTGAGGATAGGGAGTGGAAGCGGAAAGCTATTATGGGCTGCAATGATAGGGATGTTGGATGTCGGTGGGATTCGCCTATTTCCTTGCCTTGGGCCATCACTTTCATGTATTGTTTGGCTTGTATTTTTAATTGGGATTGTTGGCTCAATTTTGCTAACCTGGTGTTTAGTTCTAGACCTTTGTTAAGTGTCCTTCCTAAACATTTTCTTGGAAGGCACTTAGTTTTTGTTTTCCTTGGGGTATGCCCCGCGTAGCTTGTCTTGTTTTATTTTTTGAATAATTTTTTCCGGGGTTCCGTCCCCTTTACCCAAAAAAAAAAGGAAGAAAGAAACCACTGCTCTGATACCACTTGTTGGTCCCTTGAGGGTCTACAAGAATAGTAAAACAATTTGTAGAAGAGGGGGGATGAATACAAACACAATATTTTCAAATTTAAAATATATATTGATAAAAAAGATCAATACAGATTTTACAAGATTGTTTGCGGAATGATAAGGTGATAAAAACCTATCTAAACAATCTTTAGTTACACACTAAGTTTTAGCAAATACAAGAAAAGAAATGCTAAAGAGAAGATCCTTTACTTAAGCTAGAAAGGGCTTGAAGTAAGAATTAGAGTTAGAGAGTGAGTTGTGCGCACTCTGCATGGAGAAGAAACACTTCTATTTATACCCAGTGCGTTAAATGAACATTTAATGCAATATGGTAGGGTTAGAGTACATGTCAAGCCTTAAGAGGAAGGCTTGTCATTTGCTATAGTGAATAGTACAAAAAGCACTATTCATGAGCAGACATCCTTACCTAAAGTTGGTGGACAATAGAGTCGACTAGTCGGCTCCGTACTGTACCAACTTTCATAAGGGTATGGGTTTTGTCCTTTGTCTATATAAGGACAAGACAACAACAATCGTGCTAAGCAAGCTTTCTTTGATCGTTGAATGCTGGAATGACCTGAAGGTCTCTTCATCATTCACTGAAGCTTAAGCAGTCTTCACACATATGTAGACGGGCTTGTAATCACTGAGTACCGCTTCAGATCACGTACTTGCCAGTATCTAATCTTCAGTTTCAGTCTTCGACATTTGCTGAAGGATCTTTGGTGTGAGTGTTGTCTTCTTGAAATATTGTTGTCTCTGATAGATTTACAATGCAAGTTCTTCAGCGATCACTGAACATACTCAGTGAAGGTCGCTGGAACTGAAAATACAGAAACATAAATACAACGTATAAGTGAAAATGGATTATCATCAAATCACTGAAAGAGAGGATCAACAATAACACCTTTAAGTTTTAAAATTTATAAGAGAAAAACCCTAAAATTTCAAAAATTTCAATGGGTGAGCTTGGTTCGAACTTGATTTGAGTTGCAGTTCGAGCTTGATTTGAGCTCGAGTTCGACCTTGATTCGAGCTTGATTTGAGCTCGAGCTTTATTTGAGTTTGAGCTTGAGAAATAGTTATCGAGTTCAAGTCGAGCTTTGATTTTTACTACTCGTGAGTTTTCGAGTTCGAGTTTGAAAATTGGGTTTCAAGTTCGAGTCGAGTACAATGATACTCGAGCTCGACTCACATCATTTACACCCCTAGATAGGGTTGCCTCTATCGACTTGGTCGTACTAACTGTATTCCCTAACACACACCACGAACTTTGTTGTCGACATCTGAGCCAAAACTTGCGCCTAACCTCTAGTAGAGACAAAAGGAAAAAGTGGATGTTCTGGGAGGCATGCAAAGCTTATAAGGTGTCGGACTTTGATGCTACAATAGATTTGATGCAGCACAGTCTACCTAACACCGCTTAATATCTTGAGGAAGTTGGTTACGCTAGATGGGCAAAATCGCACTTCCCTAAATTGCGTTACAGTGTAATGACTTCCAATAGTGCGGAGTCCGTCAACTCAGTAATTCGGTTTGCACGTTACCTTCCAATAACAATGTTAGTCGAATTTTATCGGGCGACATTGCAACAATGGTGTTTTATACGTCGGCATAACGAAGGTAAATGCAACCATCCAAAACTATATGCTTGATTATGTAACATAGACTAATGTTATCAAATATTTGCAACTCAAATGACAAATGTAGTGACACCTTGCACGGAGGATAAAATAGAAAAAAGAATCCATAGGAGTGCAAATTGGAAGGTATATCCCATTAGCGATTTGTTGTTTGAAGTTGGTGACCTGTATAAGAAAAAAAAACGTGCGATTTGCATACCATGACTTGTACATGCATGCCATGGCAACTTTCTTGTATACCTTGTAGTCATCCGATTCTTATCTATCCAATTTTTACAGTGCGATGGTTGGCTGTTCACGGCCTAGTTGTACCTACCGTTTCTTTTCTGGGGTAAATATCAACAATGCAGTTCATACAACGATAAATCCTAATCTGAATTATAGAGCTACGACACTAAAGGCAGGGCTAGTGACTAGAGTGAAGTCGTAACAAGGTAGCCGTACTGAGTGCGGTTTGAACTATTGATTCGTGCAACATACGATGATGAAGTAATTCCCCTTCCAACAGAAGCTGAATATGTGTTGCCCAACGAATGTATGACCATCCTACCGCCTCCCTTGGACATACAAAACTCTGGAAGGCCATGTAATCACGATCGTATCCCATCACGAGATGAGGAACCGATAGTGAAAACTTGCAGTCGATGCCACCAAAGTGGACATTTTTATTATAATTGTCCAAGTCTGATGCCAGCTCCTAGGCCGACGCACGGAAGTTCAAGTAGTCATCGAAGATCAGTTAGTCGACCAACCGATCGTGGTCCGTCTCAACCTGATACTACACAAGACTATGTATTTGATATATACGATTTAAGTAAGTAAATGTACGTTTATAAAGTGTAGCTATGTTGTTTTAATACTAAATGACAGTTTGACTGAGAAATACATGAACATTAACCGTTAATACATAGATGAACATAAATAACATGAATTAAAACAACAACATTCATACATAACATTACCATGAAAACATCAATGAAAACAACAACATTAATACATAACAAGCTTGTTAATTTCCTTCTAGAAGTTGTTTGCAAGATTCAATCCAATATTGTTTTTCATTGATCATTTCCTGCATCACGGGGTATCCTTTCGCTATGTCCTTCACAAGTTTTTCTTCAGCTCGAATCTCTTTCTGTAATTGCTTTGTAGTCTTCTTTTTCTCTTCGATCGCTTCCTCTAATTTACTCTATCTCTCCCTATTTGTCCAACAATCATCATTGATCTTCTTGATCTCCGCTTTAATATTTTTCTATGAATTTCTTTATCCTGGTAGGCATGGTTTTAAAAGATGGAGGGTTTGATGGTGATGGGTTTGCATCCATTTCTTACAAGAAGTGGACAAGTAATTGTATAAGATTTAATATGGCTGGTATGAAGTTGTGATATTTGGTTTGACAAGACATCCTATTTATACACTATCGCCTCCTACCAAAGTTTACAAGATTCATCCTGAAACCCTGACCTATAACCCCTACAAATGTATTATCGCCCCATAACCTTTAGCTGTCGTTGTGTTGTCAAAATCCGGTCATAAATTTGCCATGAAGTTGTTAAATCGTGTCTAATATTATTTGTCAATAAAGCTTACATGATTCGTCCTGAAACCCTAACATATAACCTCTACAGATATACTATCGCCTCATATCCTTTAGATGTCATTATGTTCTCAAATCCGGTCATAAATTTGCCATGGAGTTGTTAAATCGTGTCTGACATTATTCGTTAGTAAAGCTTATAGGATTCGTCCTGAAACCCTGGCCTATAACCCCTATGAGTGTACTATTGCCCCCTATCCTTTAGCTGTTGTTGTGTTGTCAAATCCGGTCATAAATTCTCCATGAAGTTGTTAAATTGTGTCTGACATTATTCATCAGTAAAGCTTATAGGATTCGTCCTGAAACCCTAACCTATAACCCCTACGAATGTACTATCGCCCCTTACCCTTTACCTGTCATTGTGTTTCAAATCCGGTCATAAATTTGCCATGGAGTTGTTAAATCGTGTTTGACATTATTCTTCAGTAAAGCTTACATAATTCGTCCTGAAACCCTGACTGTGACACCCCAAAATGAGGTAAATAAATAAATTAGAAAGCAAAAAGAACAAGGAAAATAAAATAAAATAAGTTTTATTTTATTGGATAAAAAAATATAAACATATTTGAAAATCGGATTAAAAATGAAGGAAATTGTCATATTAGGGGTGAAATGTGTAAAGTTGTCAACAGTAATAAAGTTAGGGGGCTGAATGTGTTTTTATGATAGTTAAGGGGTTGGGTCAGATGTTAACATGTCCAAACCAAAAGGACCTATTTTGTAAATATATCAGATCTGCAAATTTCAGAAACTTGAAAACAACCACTCCTTTAAAGCTTCTTATTAGTTTGAATTTTCAACTATTAAGACAAAAAAAACAGATATATATAGCCAACACTTTTCTCTACACTTTCGCTTCAAGAAAACCGAAGTTTCATCAGGTTTCAAAAGAGAAATCGGAGGTTGAAATTCGAGCTCAAAAAATACTCAACCAAATTTCGAGTTCTTTATATGGTTAGCTTTGTTTTTAGGTCCTCTATGAAACCTTAGTAGCCTTATGTCTTAGATTTTAGCTTTGAATGTTTGATTTCGAGTTTTTCTATGATTTTTAAGTGGTTTTTGGAGCTAAAATTTAATTGCTAAAATAAGACTCGATACTTGATGGTTTTTGTTGATTTTTGTTCTTATGGTTGAGGAAAATCATTTTCTAGAGATTTTGCAAAAAGAATTATCAAAAACGATGAAGAAATGAGGCCAAACAACCTTTTTTCTGACTGCCAGCGTGACCAGTAAGCTGTTCGCTGGCCTCTGTTGAGCCACGTTTGTTGGGATTTCTCTTTTATTTTATTAATGTTGGACCAAAGCTACTTACTGAACTATATTTTAGGCCACTTATTGTTTTAACAAAAGAAGTCCATATCTTCTTTTTTTGGGCTTAATTTGAGTAATTAAGTTATAGGATTTTGTTAATTTATCCAAATTAATAAATTTCAGATTTAGTTAATTAGTTTATATTAACTAATTAAATTAAGTTCTAAATTAGTTAATATATTAAATTGAATTAGTACTTAATTAATAAATTAATTTATTTATTTTTTTGAATATTAGTATTAGTTAATTATTTATTTTCTAAGGACGATGCTTATATAAATCATTAATTTTTTTTGATGATTTAAGCGCCTTAATTTGAGTTAAGTAATTATTGAAACACTTTAATTTAGAAAGATGGATTATAATATATTAAAATATTTTTTTTGGGACGTCATCGAGTTTTAGACTTGGGGCTTGACTATAGTTAGTCGGGATTGACCGAGTTGACCAAGGGATGATTTTGGACACGTTTGACCCACGTGGATATTAATGATGGAGTCAAATGAAATTACTTGAGGCATATTAGGATGCTCGGATATGGAGTTTGACTTTCGGTCGGGTCAGATTGACCATATTTGACTTTTAGAAAAATTACGCCATTAATGAGATATTATGGTATGAAATGTGTAGGTATTCGGTTAAGAGCTATCAATAGTTAATCTACTCGCAATCAGGTGAGTCTTCATGAGACTTGCAATGGGTTGCATACCTATATATAAATTTATTTTCAAGCATTATATGATTTATATGGTAATGTGTACGTATGCATGATGTTTCAGTTTACATACATGATATATTTTACATGTATGTTATTTTATGATCAGTTGTCTGCTATGTATTTATTTTGTTTTCAAATAACTATAACATGTTATTTCATATGAAAGTTTTATGATCAGTTTTAACGGGTGAGGATTTGACTAGTAAGTCACATGACAAGTGGCACAACCCCGTAATGAGTGTCTAGACAGGTGGAGGTTGGACAACTCAAGGAATGCCAGTGACTAAATGACTCATATCCAATTGACAATTTATAAGACCTCTTTTCTTTCAGTGTTGCATGTTTTTCTTAAAATGCATACTATTTGGTACAGAGTTTACAAGTTGATATGTATGATGTTAAATGATCTTTACTCACACAAACCATGAACTCACTTAGCTTTATAAGCTGACTATAGTATGCATCTTAGGGACAGAAGGTTTCAGGTTGAACAAAGAAAAAGAAGGGCATACATAGAGACTTGTCTAGTCCATTTAAATTCAATATTTAGGTGCAATAATCTATGATAGATAAATTTATAAACCAACCCGGTATGGGATGGGCTGACATTAAGTTATATATTTATTCTTTTAAAGTCTTCCGCTATAAACGGTCTAAAGTTTTAATTTAGCCATTATTTTTGGAGTGCTTTTGGAGAATCTGTTTTAGATTACTTTACATTTCTCATGGTAAAAATCATGGGCGTTACACTGACCTATAACCCCTACGAATGTATTATCGCCCTCTACCCTTTAGCTGTCGTTGTGTTGTCAAATCCGATCATAAATGCGTCATGGACTTGTTATATCATGTTATAGTGTTATTCTCTATATGTCCCTATTTAATGGGTTAATGTTAGAAGATTTATTACTTGCTACCTTTTTCTATTTTCTCTATAACAATGGACGAAAACTCTTCCAGTTCTAATTTTAAACGTCCAAGGACGAACGAGGAGTGGGAGAGGATGGGAGAAGATGGTGGAGAAGTGAACTATCACTAAAAATGTCTGATGATGCGATGGAGGCTATCAAGAACTACCAACTCAAATTGGATATACTACATGAACAACGTGCGGACCTTGGTTCCAAAAAAGATGAACAAGAGGAATAGATGGATTGCTGATGCAAAACAACAGATTAAGCAACAACAGTGCTGGATTGTTGATACAAGAAAGAAAAATCAAAGATGAGGAAAAATTGAACCATGATGCATGGTTTGAACTTGCATGCGGGGAGACTGGAAGAAGCATTAGGTGGAATGAAGAGGATATTGGAAAAACACGAAAGGAATAGAAAGAATTAAAGCACTCTATTCGCATGATAAAATGTAGTTGTATCAGGTCATAAATTTATTGTTGTCAATGTTCCTAGTTCGAACTTTTCTAATTTATTGTATTTAAATAATGATGATGTGACAAGTCCCCTTATATTTCCTTATAAATAACCTTGTTTTCCATCACAAACTTGTTCCACCATCAAGTATTCATTGACTCTCAACTTAGTAGATAAAAAATGGTGAGGCGTTGCAACTGTGGCGCTGATGTAATTATTTGAACGTCATAGACCGACCACAACCCAGGCCGTCGATTCTTTTGTTGTTCATTATCTGTGAGTGTTTTCCTATATGAAACATTTGCATATAATTGTGTTTTCATATATATCTTTTCCTTACTTTTTTATAGGGAAGAAATCATGGATTTATTGATTGGCTTGACCCACCCATGTGTCCTAAATCTGTGGTAGTTATTCCAGGGTTATTAAGATAATCTTGAAGCGTCCCTTTTTGAAGCTGTTTTACAAGCTCGCCGGTTGAAGATGATGTTGGCGAGAAGTTGGATTTCTTTTTTAGTGATTGTGATATTTTTGTTTATCTAGACGATTGTAGGATAATTGTCATTTACGGTTTACTATTAGTGAATATCATTACACCAAAAAAACGTTTTATTACACCTAACGTATACGTGTTGCATACAAAAGAGATGTCAAAGGTTGACGAAATAACATCGCATGATGGTATGTCGGCTCCACACAATATACATCTTGTCCTTGGGACAATTGCTCAATAAACATACAATATAACACCCCCACAATCACCGACGACTCCAGCCTGTCGAGGCACGTATTTTGGATAAAGTACTTGTAATTTCGGCAACCTGGGTGTCTCCCTGATCCCTATATAATATCCTATCTCCAATAAGAATTCGGGGAGGTATTTCTTTATAACCTTGATTAAACCTTGGGGAAATGTCTCCAAAATCCATATCTAGTAGGTTACGAAAAAAAGATGGTGAGAAAATGTAAATTAATTAGTAAATAATATTTTGTAAATAAAAAAAATTATAACCGATCTTGAAGACATATATGAAACCATATAATACGTACTTATTTGGCGACAATTTCTGTGTGTGCCGCTCGAAAGCATTTTTCAGCTGTTGATATGTCAGACGCCATATATGCGAGCTCCACGAGTATTGGTTCCAGGCATCTAAATTTTCAACTAGATGCAAAATCCAGTGTTGGATATTGTGGTTCTTCATTCGTCCCAGAAACAATGTATGGAGCATGATTATGAGGCAGACACGCACCGCTTCATTGTCTGATATATTTATATTATTTAAGTCACTCAATTTATTTCTAAAATGTTTATCAAGTCTGTTACCAAACAATCTTGTAATAATATTAACGTATGGTATAATGTGACGGGCGAAGATCCGACTAAAATCTTAAACCCGTGATCAAACAAAATTCATGTTTGCTGAACCGTAAATGGAACCCTCCAACCCGATAACATATTTCTTCAGATTCAGAAGGGAAAGAAGGGTCCTCACATTGCACCATCCAATTAATTAACGAGGAATCTAAATAATGGTTAGATATATTTAACCATGGGCCGAAACATGTTTAACCTCATTTCATTATTTGCTAATATTTCGTTTATTTGTTTAACTATTGAGGTCTGGGCCCTTAAAGTCTGTAAAGACTGGTAGAACATCTGTAAAAAAAAATTCCAAAAAGTAAATCAAATTATATATATAGATATATATATATATATATATACAAACATGAATTTATATACATACATACATATATATACATACAGAAATATCTATACTATCTTATTAAACAAATTTTGCAAAAGTCTTAAAAGTCTTAAAATACTAAATGACCAAAATACCCTTTATACTCACTTTTTCACTTTTTCACCCCCTCCTCTCCTCACATACACTCACCCCCTCACATACATTGTAAGTCCAAATTTCACTGATCAATCTTCATTTAGCTTCACAATCATGACAGATTTGGATATATCTTGTAAGAACACAATATGAACTTTGAGAGGAAAAGTCAAACCTTACACTTTCAGTCAAACCTCTCAATACATATGATTATTACAAAATGAATTCTTCTCCTACTCTAATTACAAAGACTTAACCATATTTATATGGTCAAACTATCTAAACAAAGTCAAAGTCAAACCTATAAGAAAAGTCAAACACGCTGACTTTTTACAATTAAGACTATTTATAAACTTTCAAGACGAATACAATTAATACTGATTTCTCAGTCCTAACATTCTCCCCCTTTGAATTCAGACTTGAAAGAAAATTCAGCGCTTTAAGTCCTTGTTTGAACATTTGAAACATTATGCACAATATGACTTCTTCACATGAAATCTTCAGCTTGTAATCTTTAAACAATCAACTGTTGAGATAGATCTTCTAGCATTCTCCCCCTCGAATGTAGAATCWCGGTGATCTTCTCTTTTGACAATGTAGATCAAAAACATATTCAAAAATGATCTTTAAAAATACTGTACAAGATTTGATCTTCAAAGAATCTTCAGATAACAATTCTTCAGTAAACTTTTGTTAAGATGATCTTCACATTCAACATCTCTCAGTCAATGTAGCACACAAATAATCTTTCTTTAATCATCTTCAGTCACACTTCTTCTTTTRAGTCTTTTGCCACTTTCAAAGTTACTCCCCCTTGATCTTTGCATCAAATTCCCTTTAACATTGTTTGGAAATGAATATTTCATTCATTATTACATATACTCCCCCTTATGATGAAATGAGAATCATGCCATCATACAAAATATGAATGAAATTTTCCGTTTAA
>NC_037544.1:25625659-25630237 GCF_001531365.2 Cynara cardunculus var. scolymus | reverse complement strand
ACGTGTATGCTCCGCTTTTCAGTTGCTTCACACGAGCTGCGGTGACTTGTTATGGTATGCTTCAAATCCAAAACTGCTGTCAAGACCTGTGGAGCTGTGGAGCTGCTGTTTAGTCCTGCACACTGCTGTTTCAAACCTGCTGTGAAGTTGTGGTGAACCTGCTGCTGTTAAACCTGTTTCAACAGACCCAAAGTGAAGCTGCTGTTTTTCACAATGGATAGCAATTAAGAAACTATGAAGAAACTCAAAACACACAGATATACAACAGCAAAAACACACAGACTCAAAATCCTTCTGTGAACACACTAACCTGGGCTGCTGTTTTACAAAACTCAGAACTTGTATATGTAATAGTAGCAAATAAAAGCTACTGTTTCTGCTTCAAATCTTAAACACAATCACACAGAAAACAGATTAAGAATAGTCTTGTTGATGTTATGACAGCAAGCACAACAATTTTGTAAACCACCTGTTATGACAGCAAGCACAACGATCTTTTAAACCTCCTGTTATGACAGCAAGCACACTCTAGCAGTCTTCATAGCCTGCCACAGAAAATGAGTTAAATGCAAGATGTACAGAAATTTAAACCGCTCAACCTATGTAATTAAAGTACAGAGTCCAGTCCATTCAACAACCAACTACTAATCCGGTCAAAACAACTTCAAGAATGATCAACACTAGTTCCTTATACAGTCAAAATCGCTCAAGCTTTGTTGCTCATTGTCTAAACTAAAACTGCACAATCTGCTTTTGTTGATGACTATTTTTACAAATGAAATAGCAAGCTAGTTGATCAAGTCTATCAAGCAAGCTGTGTAGCTGCAGTTTCAATCTGGTTCATGGGCTGTTGTTCCAAACTGAGCTGCTTTGCTATTGTTGCTGTTTTGCTGCACAATGCTGTCTTCTTTCCAAGATTTGTGTGATAAACAGTCCTACACACTGCCAGCTCTTAAACAGCACAAAATAACAGCACAAAAACGGACCCTGTAACAAGTCGAATAAGCCTGAATCTTTTACCTGCAGACTGTTCACAAACACAACAAGTGAAGCTGTAACAAACAGCAAATTAATCAACCAAATCTGTTTCAGCAAATTACAGACTGTTCACAAACACTTGTAACAGTCCCTGTAACAAGTCAAATAAGACTGTAACAAACATAGTGAAGCTGCTGTTTCAGACTTCTAACAGCAAGATTAATACCAAATCTGTGCAGTCACAAAAGCTTCTATATGCAAAAGTGGACAAAAGATGCAATTCACAAATCTGATTGAGAGCACAGGTAGAAAAAAACACAACCTACTGTCAATAGAACTTAACCTGACAAAACTTGATGCTTAAACCGAACACAACAATGAATGTAAACCTGACAAAACAGATTGAACTCAAAACAGATTGAACTCTCAAAACCGGACAGCTTAAGAGTATAAACCGGCTGCTGTTTCAGTGCTTATGCTCAAAACAGATTTATCAACCAAATCAAAATAAAGCTGTTGTTATCAAACCAAAAACAACACTGTACACTGCACATTTGTAGATGTTGTTTTGCTGCTTTAAGTATAAACCTGACAGCACAAAAATGTAAACCTGTCAACAAGGATATAAACCGGACAAACTTCTAAACACAGACAACACACAATTCTTATGCAAACCAGCAATAATAACCTGTCTATATCCAAACACAACAACAACAAACACACAGAACCTGTGGATTTCCAATCCTCAAAAAAAAAAACAGCAAAAACAAAAACAGTTTCAAACGCTTCAATATGCAGAACTTAATCACTTCAACAATCAACCAATCACTTAATCAATAGAACTTAAGCCTGCTGTCAAAAGTCATGAAAAGAAGACTGAACTGTCCACTCTTGCTTATATGGATAAATCTGTTCCAGTCCTCAAGAAAACAGCAAGATGGATAAATCTATTCAAAATGGATAAACCTGTCACTTCAAGAATGTTAAACCTGACAGCACTATGAATGTTAATCCGGACAGCTTGAATGTAAACCTGTCAAAGTTTGAATGTTAAACCGGACAACATGTAATATAAATCTGTCAACACAAGAGTGTAAACCGGACAGCATATGAGACTTAAACCTTTCAACATTTGAAACTTAAACCTGACAACTAGTAGCTAAACCGGATAGCATGTGTAAACCTCTTAGCATATGAAAATAAATTGGACAGCATAAGAGCAATTTAAGAAATCTGATCAACTCAAATACACCCAAATTGAATCAAAAACCGTAAGTGATATAGGTATCTAGGTAAGATGAATTAAGAGGATTAGAAATCCGGACAGCTCTATGCACAGAATTTCTAAGTCCTAAACCGGTCAAAAGTAAACCTAATCCGGTCACAAATCCGTTCAAGAGTTAATCGGTTTAGGTATAAACCGCTCAAATCGAAAACCTAAACCTTAGATGGAATACTTACCTGTTGTACGAATCCGAGCACTAATCCGGTCAAGAGGTGACCGGTTTAGATGAACACCGTTCAAGAGGTGTGCGGTTTACCTCTTATCCGCTCGAGCTGCGTGCGGTGTAGACTTAGCCTAGAAATAGATTTACCTCTTCTCCGTTCAAGTTACACGCTTTTTAGTTGAAGATGAGTCCGATTGATTGTGAGAAACAGTGTGATGAAGAGAATGTAACCGGACTCTTTATCCGGTCAACTTGAAGATGGGCCAATTTGAAGATGGGCCAAAAAACTAGGGCGGTTTAACAAAAAATCAACCAAACAAAAAAATTAAAAACAGTTCAAAACTATTAAAAACACAAAAACTAAAATAATTTAACAAAAAAATGGATCAAAAACACTGACATTTTACAAAAAATTAAGAACACGAAAAAAATTTAAAACTCAAAAATCGATTAAATCTTGATTAAAATTGATCAAATCATAAAAGTTTGTGAATAACAAAGATTCACAAATCAATTTCGAGCATTATGATCATTTTTATAACATGAAAACACAAGATTTTATGAAAAAATCGGATCAAAAACTAAAAAAAATTTAAGAACATGAAGAACACAAAAAAAAATTCCAGAAAAAAAATTCACTTATCTTCAATTTCTTTCTCTGATTTCTTGCATCCTGCTTTGATACCAATTGTAAGTCCAAAATTCACTGATCAATCTTCATTTAGCTTCACAATCATGGCAGATTTGGATATATCTTGTAAGAACACAATATGAACTTTGAGAGGAAAAGTCAAACCTTACAATTTCAGTCAAACCTCTCAATACGTATGATTATTACAAAATGAATTCTTCTCCTACTCTAATTACAAAGACTTAACCATATTTATATGGTCAAACTATCTAAACAAAGTCAAAGTCAAACCTATAAGAAAAGTCAAACACGCTGACTTTTTACAATTATAGATTATTTATAAATTTTCAAGACGAATACAATTAATACTGATTTCTTAGTCCTAACATACACTCACCCTCTCACAACCGATTTTTTAAAATTATAATTTTAAATTTACACTTTATACCCATATATTTAATTAATTAATTTATTTTACGTCCTTTACTTTTAAATGTTTCATTTTAAACTTTTATCAAATTAACATACATAATCATATATCAATTAAAACATGTTTAAAAAATACATTTTTATTTTAACAAGTTACACATTATAATTGTCTCGTTAATACCTTCGAATTGAGTCCAATATTGAATAGTTTTTGACTTAATTATATTATTATATATCATATATACTATGAAAAAATATTTTTAATATTTACGATTTATACTTTTATAGTTATTTATTTATATATATACTATATATTTTGGGGTTAGTCTGTCCAAATTGCAGTGTATAATATGTTTTGAATTAATATGTTCTTGGGTTTTTTTTGAAATATATATATACATGTATTAATTCAACCTTAATATGAGTTTCTGGACAAGAAAAAGAGTAAGCAGTTGAAATTTCATTCTAAAACTCATCTTTATTTGTCTTTTCATGGCTTATGATCTGTCAAATTTGTAGTTTTSTTTATTGGTTTTGAATGTTTATCTTAAAACTCAAGTTTCTTGGTTCTTTGCTCTTGGTGTAAATCGAATACATTTGTGGAGTCGTTTAAATATGTTGGATTTTAAATATACTGGATTTTAAACTGTCATACAATTTTTTTCATCGATAGTTTGTAATTGGAACTATAACTCTTATTTATTCAAATTGTATTAATATGTAAAGACCAAGTGTAATCTATATCATCGTTAAATCTTATTTTATAAAACCAGTGGAACTACAAACTCGTTAAAATTAATGGCTCCCGCCGCATTGCGCGGGTACACAACTAGTATATATATATATATACACTTCATGTTTTCGTAAGATTATGGGAATAATTTTTTACATTTAAAATTTTATAGTAAAATATTGTGAAGATAAGTTTTATAGTGTTTTTCTGTAAATGTTCAATTTTTTTACCTTTATAATGTTCTGTTGTAAAGCTTCAAATGTAAAAATATAGTCTCATGTGTCTTACAAAAACAAGTTGTTCTCACGTGAATCCATCATTCTCTCTCTCTCTTTATATATATATATATATATATATAT
>NC_037544.1:25601824-25624714 GCF_001531365.2 Cynara cardunculus var. scolymus | reverse complement strand
TTATTCAAAAATAAAATCATTATTACTTTCTTAAAAACACAAAAAAAAAATCGTATTATAACATCGACAGAGACAAATAATAAAATCGAACATTAAAATTGAGATGTGTCTCGCTGTATTGCTCGAGTACTCTTCTAGTATATATATATATATATATACACACAGAAATTTATATCTACATACATACATATATATACAAACACACACACACACACATATATATATATATATATATATACAAAATATAGATTTAGAAAAAAACAAAATATAATTATTAATTTACACTTCGAAGATATTTAACTTAATTCTTAATTGATAGCATATTCAAAAAATTACGAAATTTACCCGTTGTTCCATAGTGTTAGGTGGTTGTTCCACGGTGATCGTGGCGGGAGACGGTGGTCGATGGCGATAGACGGTGGTTGGTTGGACTAAAACACGGTGGTTGGTGGCGGCACATTGTGGTCGGTGGCGGCGAATGGTGGTGGATGTCGTCAGACGGTGGTGGATGTCGTCAGACGGTGATCGGTGGTCGATGGTTGACCGTGATCATAATGCTCGATGCTCGATTTTTCTAGAGGTGGATGTCGGTGGGGATGGTGATAATAGTCCTCCTGACCGCCTAATTATATAAACTGTTACGTAATAAGACAAAATAGATCGTTAAATTGTTGTCAAATCGGTGTCAAATCATAGGCCACTAAATTGACAAAATAACGGTCAAACTATGCGGTTTTAAAAATCAAATATATCTGATTTTTGTCCCCCAAATCAGATAGAAATAATTTTTTTTCGTATTAAAAATTATTATAAAATATTAAAATTCAGTCTTTACAAAAAATATAATTCTTATAAGAAAATATCAAAAACATTTGTTGGTTAATTTATGCGTTTAAAAAAAGTGATAAAATTTATAAATCTTGACGTAGTTTCTGTTGATCCTCTCTCACAGTGATTTGATGATAATCCCTTTTCACTTATACACTGTATTTATGTTTCTGTCTTTTCAGTTCCAGCGATCATCACTGAGTATGTTTAGTGATCGCTGAAGAACTTGTATTGTAAATCAATCAGAGACAGCGATACTTCAAGAAGACAACACTCACACCAAAAAACCTTCGGCAAATGTCAAAGACTAAAACTGAAGGTTAGAGACTGGCGAGTACGTGATCTGAAGCGGTATTCAGTGATTACAAGCCTGTCTACAAATGAGTGAAGATTGTTCAAGCCTCAGCGAATGCTGAAGAGATCTTCAAGTCATTCCAACATTCAACGATCAAAGGAAGCTTGCTTAGCACGATTGTTGTTGTCTTGTCCTTATGCACACAAATGACAAACCCATACCCATGAAAGTTGGTATGGTACGGAGCCGACTAGTCGACTCTATTGTCCACCAACTTTAGATAAGGATGTCTGCTCATGAGTAGTGTTTTTTGTACTATTCACTGTAGCAAAGGACAAGCCTTCCTTTTAAGGCTTGACACGCACTATAACCCTACCTTATTGCATTAAATGAACATTTAATGCACTGGGTATAAATATAAGTGTTTCTTCTCCATGCAGAGTACGCGCAACTCACTCTCTAAACGTAATTCTTACTTCAAGCATTTTCTAGCTTAAGTAAATGATCTTCTCTTTACAACATTTCTTTTCTTATATTGCTAAGAACTCGTGTGTAACCAAAGATTGTTTAGATAGGTTTTTACTACCTTATCTTTCCACAAACAGTCTTGTAAAATCAGTATTGATCTTCTTTATCAATATATATTTTAAAAAAATATTGTGTTTGTATTCATCCTCCCTTCTACAAACTGTTTTACTTTTCTTGTAGACCCTCAAGGGACCAACAAGTGGTATCAGAGCAGTGCTTTATTCTCTCTCTTTCTCTCTCTCTCTCTCTCTCTCTCTCTTTCTGTTTAGTTATTTTCAGTATTAGTTTGTCTCTTTTCTTAGATAACTTTACCGCTTACAAATGGCTTTACAAATTACAAACACACACACACACACAAAAGACAATGGCTCTCTTGCCAAACCTCCCCGGTTTGTCCGTGACAATTTTAGTCTCTGGAAAAATCAGATGTCCCTCTTTCTTGAAGGTGTGGATCCTGAAATTCCACATTATATAGAAAATGGACCATATATTCCATTTGCTATTGCTCCGGCTGTTTCAGCAACAGTTACGACTGACGCGATTCCTGAACGTCAGATTCCAAAGCTCCCACATCAATGGAGCGATGAAGACAAGAAGAAAATAACTATAGACACGCGTGCTCGGTCTATAATAGCTATGTCTCTTCCTGATGAGATTTATCACTTACTGATGAAACTCAAATCTTCTAAATCCATGTGGGACACACTTTGTGTCCAATATGAAGGAASCACTMAGGTTCAAGAGACCAGAAAGATCAATCTAGTAAGACAATATGAAAGCTTTCTCTGTGGAAAGTCTGAGACGCTGTCTGAAGTACATCAAAGATTTAACTGCCTTTTTATTGATCTTAAGGCTGTCGGCAGGGAATATTCTAATTCTGAAACTTTAACTAAGTTTCTAGAATGCCTTTCTGAGTCTTGGGACACATTTTCCATGTGTCTCAAGATGTCCAATGACATGTCCACTCTTTCTCTTTCTACTTTATACATGATTCTGCTTAACCATGAGCAATGTCGTCAACTGAAGAGGAATCTTGTAAAAGATTTCAGAGAAATGAAAAGCTCTCATTTGGCTTTGATCTCTGAAGCTTCTTCAGTTGAAACTTCTTCTACCCCTTTTGTCTCTTCTCTTCCTCCCGTTGTTATGACAAAGATAGAATCTTCTATCTCTGAGGATATTCCAGCACCTGATTTAACAGATTTTGATGAGTCCCTGGCACTCCTGACTAAGTCATTTAGGAGGTTCTCCAGTAAGAGCAACTTTCGCAGATCTCCTTAGCTGTCCCTCAGGGAAAAGCCAAAGTCTGAAAAAATAGAGAAGGCTTCAGCTGTCTGCTACAATTGTCACCGGCCTGGACACTTTGCAGGTTAATGTAGATCAAAGAAGACCGTGACACCATCCTCCAAAGCTTCTTCCTCCTTCAGGACCAAAGATGAGAAATATTCAAAACTGAAGAAGAAGTACAGGTAGATGAAGAACAACCAGCGAAAGGCTAAAGGCCTTGTTGCTGAAGAACATGACTGGACTGAGTCATCTGATGAATCATCCTCAGATGAAGAGGATACATCCTATATCTGCTTGATGGTCATAGATGTAGATGAAAGATCTTCAGAAGCATCTACTTCCTCTGAGCCATCTTCTTCTTCTACTCAGGTATGTTTCCTGAATGAACCCTCTTCTTCTTTCAGTCTTTCTGCACTGGATACGCTGACGGTTGACCTTTATAATGCCCTCAATGACAAATCGAAAGCAGAAATGGTTAACGTTGATCTTCAAGAGCAATTGAAGATTTTCCATTCTAAGATCAAAGAACTGACCTCTGTCGAGGAAAATCTTAAAGATCAGGTTATTGTAAACCAAGCCATCACTGTTGAACCTGAGAAGGCTATCACTGAGCATGAACGAGCAATCGTTGAACTCAAGGCTGAGAAAGCTACCATTGAAGGGTGGTGCAAAGCTTCCATCAAGGCCTCTGAGATCATTAACGCTCAGATCCCCGCCAAGATAACGACTGGTCTAGGATTCTCCTATGATCAGGAATAATGTGTTACAGACAGGTCCATGCTCAAATTTGGYACCTTCGTCTCTTCTATTCCCAACACTTCTTCCTCTCAGTCCTCTTCTTTTACTGAGAGTCATCTTGAAGGCACTCCTTCGAGTTCTGGGTGCAAAGACAAAAGTAAATTCGTTGTCACGTCATCCCTTCCCAAGAAGTCTAACAAGTCTAATAGATCGAGGTCTATTCCTTCAGCTTGTAAAACTTCTTCCTCTTCAGGGACTAGGAAATCTGAATGCCATTAGAAATCTAAGTCATAACTCAAGGTGAACTTTTCACCTAAGGAATCCAATTCCTCAAAGGTTTCTCCTAGAACCAATGAGAAGAGAATCCTTGGAGCTGGTCCCGCTTCTAGTCTGATACTTCCTGGCCCTAAAGCTACTCTCAGCTTCAGGAAGTGCAAACACTGTGGTGAGAAAACACATATTGCCAGCAAGTGTCCTTCTATCACCAAAACTGGTTCACCAGCTAAGGGCAAGAAAGTAACCAAGGCTGAGAAACCAACCAAGGCGAAATCATCCACAAAGGCTGCCCATGCAACCAAGGTGAAGAAAACCGGTGAAGAAAACCGGTGAAGCCTCTTATTCAGGCTCAGCGAAGACAACTCCTGCTGAAAAATCTTCAGCATCAGACATTGTAGTTCCTACCACTGAAGCCTCTTTGTCAGGCTCAGTGAAGACTTCCACTGAAACTACTTTAGTAGTGTCAAAGGTTGTTCCTTTCTCCACTCAAACCTCTTCAGGTTCACTAATGCCATCTACTGATACTGGTCCTTCAGCATCAGAGGATGAAGCCTCTAAGAAAGCTGGACCCCAATAGCTGGGTACCAATAGCATTCTTATTTTGTTTCCGTGTACAGGATGTCAAAGACATATGGTATCTTGATAGAGAATGTTCAAGACATATGACTGGAGACAAATCCCTTCTAACTCATTTCAAGGAAGAAAGAGGACCTTCCATAACCTTTGGAGGAAATGGAAAAGGATATACCAAAGGTTTTGGTTTATTAACCAATGGTTCAAGAACTTTCAAACGCGTTGCATATGTTGAAAGACTGAAGCACAATATTCTTAGCATCTGTCAACTGTGTGATAAAGATTATACATTTAAATTCTCAAAGAAATCATGTAACGTTCTTGACAAAGATGATAAGGTTGCTCTAACCGGTTCTCGTCCAGAGAATGTATACATCATCAATATGAATTCTTCTCTCACCGAGAAAAGCTGCTTTTTCTCTAAAGCCTCGTCAGATATTAACTGGCTATGGCACAAATGGCTATCTCATCTCAATTTCAAGACACTCAGTGAGCTGTCAAGAAATGATCTTGTCACTGGTCTTCCTCAACACTCCTTTTGCAAAGGAATCTCTTTACTCAGCATGTGAGAAAGGAAAACATACAAGAGCTAGCTTTAAGTCGAAGCAAATCTCTTAAGTGACTGCGCTTCTTCAGCTATTGCATATGGATCTCTTTGGTCCAGTCAACGTGCTATCCCTAGCTGGAAAGAAGTTTACACTCGTCATTGTTGATGAGTATGCCAGGTACACTTGGGTCTTCTTTCTCAGATCCAAAGATGAAGCACTTGAAGAAATCATTTCGTTCATAAAAAAGATAGAAGTACTAAACAATGTTAAAGTACGATCTATCAGAAGTGACAATGGTACTAAATTGAAAAACAGTACTATGGATAACTTCTTTGAGGACAAGGGAACCTCTCATAACTTTTCTTCAGTGAAAACTCCTTAACAGAATGGGGTTGCTAAAAGACGAAATCAAACAATCATTGAGGCTGCTCGATCAATGCTCAGCGAATCCCATCTCCCTACTCAATTCTGGGCTGAAGTTGTCAACACCGCTTGTTTCACTCAAAACTGATCGCTGATCGTGAAAAGATTCAAGAAGACAACCTATGAACTCTTCCATGGACGAAAGCCTTCTATAAGCTTTCTTCACATACTTGGTTGTACTTGTTATATTCTCAACAATCGCGACCAACTTGGAAAGTTCGATCCAAAAGCTGATGAAGGAATCTTTCTTAGATATTCTTCATTATCCAAAGCCTTCAGAGTATTCAACAAACGAAAACAGACAATAGAAGAATCTATTCATGTCACCTTTGACAAATCTCAGTCAGCTAATTCAAAACCCATCTTAAATGATGAGGATGAATTAGAAAACTGGATGTTCTCTCACTGTGGACAACCTGAAGCTTCCTATAGTGCTCTTCTCAACACTGAATCTCCTGAAGCTGAAGATGATCCATTCGTCATTCCAGTTACAACTAGTCACTCCATCGTATATTCTTTAGAGATTGTTGCAGTGCCCATTAGATGTGTTCCTCCTTCTACTTCAAACACTGATCCATCAGTGAATGAAATACCTTCAATTTCTGAACCTGTTTCAGTCGCTGAATCTGAGGCTCCTTTGGCAATAGTCCCTATTGCTGAAGATACTGCAGCTGAAGCCTCATCTTCTGTTCCTGAACTCAATTATTCAGATGAAGTTCCTCTACCAGCTCAGCGATGGACTAAAAGCCATCAAATTCATCAAATTCTTGATGATCCAGATGCAGGTATCAATAAAATCAATGATGCTATCTCTGACCCTAGTTGGGTCCTTGCTATGCAAGAAGAGCTCATTGAGTTTGATAAGAACAAAGTCTAGTACCTTGTTCCACGTCCATAAGACAAATCAGTGATAGGCACCAAATGGGTCTATCGCAACAAGTTGGATGAAGATGGTGTAGGAACCCGCAACAAGGCTTGACTTGTTGCTCAGGGTTATAGACAAGAAGAAGGGATCGACTATGACGAAACCTTCGCACCAGTGGCTAGACTTGAAGCAATTCGACTCTTTCTAGCCTTTGCTACCTATAGAGACTTTAAAGTCTTTCGGATGGATGTAAAGAGCGCTTTCCAAATAGGAAACTTTAAGAGGAAGTTTATGTTGAACAACCTCTAGGGTTCCTTGACCCTAAGTATCTAAACCATGTCTATAGGCTGGATAAAGCTCTTTATGGGTTAAAGCAGGCTCCTCGTGCCTAGTATGATACCCTTTCATCTTTTCTTATCTCTGAGAAATTCTCTCGTGAAAAGATTGACCAGACCTTATTTCTTAGGGAAGTTAAAGGTCACATCATTCTCGTCCAAATTTATGTCGATGATATTATTTTTGGTTCCACTAATCTCTCTTTATGTTTTTGTTTCGCTGAATGCATGAAGAAATAATATTAGATGAGCATGATTGGAGAACTAACATTCTTTTTAGGTCTCCAGATCAAACAAACCGATAAAGGTATCTTTATCAACCAAAGTAAGTATGTTCGAGACATGCTGAAGAAGTTTGATCTATCCAACAGTTCATCTATGAAAACTCCAATGGCTCCTCCACTCACTCTCAACAAGGATCCAAATGGAAAGCCTGTAAATGTTACCGTTTACAGAGGAATGATCGGCTCCCTGCTGTATCTCACAGCTAGCCGACCCAATATCATGTATTCCACTTACTTATGTGCAAGATATCAAGCTGAACCAAAAGAATCCCATCTGATCGCTGTCAAACGCATATTCAGATATCTCAAGGGAACTCCTAACATGGGTTTTTGGTACCCTAAAGGTTCAGGTTTTGACCTTATTGGTTATTCGGATAGTGATTTTGCAGGTTGCAAAATTGATAGGAAAAGCACCACTGAGGCTGTTTGCTTCTAGGCGGAAAGTTGGTGAGCTGAACAAGCAAAAAGCAAAATTCAGTGTCCACATCAACAGCTGAAAAACCAGCTGCTGGACTACGATCTTCAGTTTTCAAAGGTTCCTATTTATTGTGATAGCACTAGTGCTATTGCKATTGCAAACAACCCTGTACTTCACTCCAAGACCAAACATATAGAGATCCGATATCATTTTATCAGAGATCATGTTATGAATGGTGATATTGAACTTCACTTCGTTCCAACTGAGTATCAACTCACTGACCTTTTCACCAAGCCTCTTGATGAGACAAGATTTAACATCTTGATCAGCGAATTGGGTATGTTGAACACTAAAGATTAATCTTTAGCTACTAAGCATTTGAAATGATTCAGTGCTCTATCTCTGACACTGAACTTTTGAGTAAATATATCTAATCTCTCTCAGGTATGATTACTCTTCTCTTTTCTAAACTTAAAATCTTCACTGAAGCTTTTCATCTTTAGTGACAAATGTTTTAAAAGGTGGTCTCAGTGATTTTCTTGTCACTAACCACATCTCTAAGTATATCTTTATACTTATTCTCTTAAAATTCAAAACGATCACTGAACCTTTTCTTATCAGTAATTAAAATGTTTTTTTAAATGCCAGTTTTAGTGACTCTCTTATCACTGGCACTGATGTCTTAAAACTCTCACTGAATCTTTCTTTTCAGTGATAAATTGTTTTAAACGGTCTTATCAGTGTTTTATTAAACGTTGTATGACTCTTCATTTTCTTAAAAACTTTTTGTTTTAAAAAAAAAATAGTTAATGAACCGTCTTTATGACGATATTCTCTATTTACTATGCGCGATGCTTCAAGACGCGCAAAAGGTTCTGTCATTACTCTACCTCATTTAATGCCATCCAATCTTGGATGAGAACGTGGTTTCTTTTTCATCATGACCACTTTCCCGAACTGTCGTCTTTTTCCCTCTCATATTTCTTCTCTCTCCTCCTACCTATAAATATGAGACTTCTTCTCCACTTTTCTTTTTACCCTTTCACAATTCTTAGTCGAACCTCAGCAAGAATTTCCCCAAAGCAAGAACCCTCTAAAGTCTTCAAAGCTCTTTTGACCTCTTCTCTCAAACAACTAAGGTCGATATCTTCTTCTTCTTCTTATTTTCTGTTATAAGAAACGCGTAATCTGTTTTAAGAATCTTGTTCTCTTAATACATTATACAATAAAGAATATTTAATCATCTCTTTCTTGATTATAATCCTGTTTCTTTAAACACATTCTACTTGAAAAACCCTAATTTTTTTTAAGGTTTTTCAAAAACTTTTTTTCTTGTTTCAAAAACTTTTTCTATACTCTTACCCAAAAACTCTTGGTTTATTTCTAACAACCTGTTTGCTCTACTTCTTATTATTACAAACAGATGGCAGCCAAGAACGTCAACTTCTCCATTGACGAGATCTCCATCAAGGCTAACAACCACATTGCCTTGTTGGAGATACCCTCTTCAAAGGCGTATTACCAAGACGCTGCTGACTTCCTCAAGCAGTCGTCATTGGGTTACGCACTCAACCATGAGCCCACCATGGTGAAAGAACTCCTTCAGCAATTCTGGTTCACTGCTGAAGTTGTTGAAGTCAAAGTCAAGACCGGACGCCAGGCGGAGCAGATCAACTTCACTTTCAATCGCATGGAAGTGAACTTTGATGTATCCATTCTCTGGTCGGCTCTCCGTCTTCCCAAAGGCCCCTACGACAACAAACCAACTACCACCAAAATCATCGAGTTTCTCGACGCCATTGGCTATCCATGGCCAATGAAGAAGGACTCCAATGTCCCTTTGAAGTCCTTGATGAAGATTGAGAAGAATAGGATGTCAGCATCTGGAAATACTTGTTTTTTCATATCATCCAGTGCATGGGTGGAAAAATTGGAGGTCAGGACCAGTCTCTAGGATCGCCTTAACCATAGGTGTATCTGCGATTCAATGTCGCAATATAAATTATGCTGCGGTCATTTTCGATGACCTGGTGCTCAAGCTGAACAAGCACCAGCGAGAAAAGGTGGTGCCTTACACCAGGTTTCTTTCAATGGTGTTTGCCAAGATTTTTAAAGATCTCTACACCAAGGAAAGAAACCTTCAGGTTTTCAAGCTTGGATCCAGGATTCTGGATCATAAGCTGAGGGACAGTGATGTGGCACTAACTTCTCTTGTGTCCATCATTACCTCTTCTACTCAGGTGGCCATGACAAGGGTAAACCCCTCCCGTGTCTAGCCAAGCCACCAAAACCCCTTCAAAACGACCCTCTCAACCAACTCTTGGTTCTCCTCAGAGAGCCAATAAGTCTAAAAAGGGGACAACCACGTCTTTAGCTGGAGCCTCTCAAAAGGCTTCAGTTATTGAAACTAGCCTTATCCCCGAGGCGTCTTCAGCTAACCCTACTAGCTTTTCAGTGATTTCTCCCATCACTGTCGTATCAGTGGTACCTACCCCAATCGCCTCAGTGACCCAAATCACTGAAGGTGTGAATATCAGCGCCGCCACCGCTGAATATCCACGTCTCTTATCGACCATTTTTTCTTCTCCTCTTTCTATGGTATTTACACATGTCGATGATGTATCAGCGACCGTCCTTCCTGATACTGAGACGCGCACCATTGGACCTAAGGTTGCGCCTCTCGATGCTCCTCAGCATACAGATGTCCACCCTCTCGATGACATCTTTGCTCATGCCAGTGACAATCCTTTTGATGTCACTGATAGCCCCTCAGGTATTCCATCTTCCTACCCCTTTTTTACTAACCTTGAGCCTTTAGCTCACACTTCCTCTTTTGCAGGTCCTTCTTTGATGCATCAGCCTGATACTCAGGGAGAGGAAGAGGACGGGGGAGAGGAAGATGATGGAGGAGATGAAGAGATCGATGATGATTATGATATGTCATCAGACATCAAACTTCTCCTTCCAACTGTTGATACCGTCCTCTGTAGGATCAATGAAGTCCACCAGGAGATGCCCCGCCAGGGTGACCTTGATGCGAACTTCCTTGCCATACAGGAGGACGTTCAAGAAGTTCAGAGTCATCTCCAGACTCTCCAATAAGCTATTCAAGACAACACCGATGCCATTGTTGTTCTTCACAGCAGGGCTGACGATGCTCAGGCTACCGTTGATCAGCATAATGGTCTTCTTCAATAGATCCTGGATGCTATCTGTCAACCAGCTCCAGTGATTCCTCTTTCTTTCTCTGCCAATGATCGCGCCCAGCTCCATGAGACGCGTGAGGCAACGACAACTCTAGCCAGTGCTTTACAAAGGCTTGAGGAGATAATGGTTCTCCAGCGTTAGCACTTGGACGAACTCTCTGGTCAATTCTCTCAAGTATTAGTTAGAGAGGGGGAGATGAGGTCCAACGCTGGTGAATCACTCGATGCTGCTCCTGCTCCTTCTCAGGCTGTTGGTCCAGTATCAGCTTTAGTTGCAGCTGAAGCAGAGGCTCCTAGAGCTGAAGGAGTTGCTGCTCCTGTAATCACGACTACCAAAGCTGCTCCAGCTGAGGTTGTCGATGCTATCCCTAGGGATGATGGCCCTTCCATCACTGCTGCTGGTGATGATGATGATGAAGATGAAGATGATGATGAACCTACCATTCCAGACCCCGGAAGTGATCTAGATGGCGACGACGACGATGATGATGAAGATGACTTAACCATCAAGTACCAGAAGCCATCAACCGTCACCAAGGGAGTTGCTCTCAGGGATTCTGCATCCCAGGGGGAGAAAACGCAAGGTGAATCTACTTCATCAGGGAACCAGGACCCCAATTCGAAAGGCAAGGCAGTCGCTGAAAAAGGAAACTTGAAGGTATTGTTCAATATCCCTCAACAACCTTTGTTTGAAGACTCTACTTCTCAAGTAGTGATTACTTCAGAATATCAACTTCATATTCCATCAACAACCTGCGGTCGACTGGAGCGGGTACCAGATCAACCCGTTTCCTGTACTCCTACCGACCAGCAGATGTCTCAGCTAAAGGAGTCACTCGACCAGACTAGAGTAAAAATTCCTCTTCGTACCTATAGTGGTGGTGAGTTCGACTTCCTTTATGAAGCTGAAAGACTCGAGGCATTAAGGGCTGAAGAAGAGCTAGAGATTCAAAAGAAACAGACTGAAGACAACTTGAAGCTGGCCAAGTCACTAGCTGAGAAGGTCCTTCCCAAGAAAAAGTCCAAGGAAACGGTGAACGCTGTCCAAGCCCAGGCTAGCTGAGCATGAGAAGAACCTGAAGCTGGTGGAAAAGGACAAGAGATGGAGCAAAGCAAAGCTGAAAAAGAGAATCAGTCCTCGCCCAATTATCAGCATCARCATCAGCGGACGTTCTAAAGACGATGGAACATTGGTCTCCATGCTCATCACCAGGGACAATCTTGATGCCGTTACCAAGTACCCTTTCTACCTAGGCCGTTATGGATACAGCGAATGGATGGAGATCAGACAAGCCATTCAGCAATCCAAGTCGAGACATAAGACACTTATCGAGGACACCATCAACAAGCTCATCAAAAGGTTGTCCAAGTATGTCAAGGTCCCTGACAGGATATCTCTGAAGAAACATGGGAAGAAGAAACTCAAGCTCTCTGATCCTAATGATGGACCATTCCTAAGGAAAGAACATGAAACAAGGTTCTCCTTAGATGAAGTCCTGAAGGGTCATTAGAGTACAGACATTTCTATGTTGAATCTTGACTTACCAGACAAGGGTCCCTGTACACCCAACTCTGTGCATTTTAAACCTGAGTTAGGAGTTATATTCCTTGACTATGAAGGTGAAGTCAGATTTCAGAGAATGTCAGAGATACATATATGTTCAATGGGTCATCTGGTTTACCTCTTGCTCTGGATAGATGATAGCATGCTTGGAAAAGTCGTAGATGATACGAAGGGAATTCCTACGTCGAAGAAACCTTGGTGAAGATGTACCTGGTTACATAGATCTAAGTGTTCTAGAATAGTTTCTCTTTGTAACAACAATCCACTTTTCCTTGTAGCTTCTTGTACTATGTCTACTTTCAGTGATTGTACTTATAATCTGTAAGCACTAGACATGTACTGTAATACTTGTAATATTTCAAATGATAATAAAATGAGTATTCCATGTACTTCACTAAAAAAGATCCCTGAAAAAAGTAATAGGGACACAAGTCTATGAGTTTCAGTGTTACTTTTCACATTCACTGACAATCTATAAGTCAGTGAATAAGCTTTCAGTTTCCTTACTTGTAATTTTCTTAGATATAACTTAAGAAAAATTCTCAAGCTGAGACTACCTAACTAAAAAAGATCCCAAAATAGTGAAAAAGGGACATGTACTTTATATGTAACTTTTCCTTACTATTATTTGATAAGATAACTTTCTTTATGTTATCTTGTTATCATCAAATAGGGAGAGATTGTTGATCCTCTCTCTTAGTGATTTGATGATAATCGTTTTTCACTTATACGCTGTATTTATGTTTCTGTCTTTTCAGTTCCAGCGATCATCACTGAGTATGTTCAGTGATCACTAAAGAACTAGTATTGTAAATCAATCAGAGACAGCGATACTTCAAGAAGAMAACACTCACACCAAAGAACCTTCAGCAAATGTCGAAGACTGAAACTGAAGATTAGAGACTGGAGAGTACGTGATCTGAAGCGGTATTCAGTGATTACAAGTCTGTCTACAAAGGTGTGAAGACTGCTCAAGCCTCAGCGAATGCTGAAGAGATCTTCAGGTCATTCCAGCATCCAGCAATCAAAGGAAGCTTGCTTAGCACGATTATTGTTGTCTTGTTCTTGTTGATCCCAGATCTCTCAATAATACTAATAATCAAGTTAAGAATAACCAAATTATAGTGTTTTAATGAACAAAATGATGAACACTCAAGAACAATGTATKAACRTTCAAAGAACAATCTTGAGTGCCAATAAATTCACTTTATTCAATATGAAAACGTAAAAGCGACTTTGATTACAATATGCCTAATCACCTATTTATACTAGAAGGCTAATTAGAATATAACTATCTAGTGAAACTATTTAGCTAATCTTCTATTAACGGATAAGGTTTATCTAATCTATAGATAATCTATAAATTGAGATAAGCTTGAAATCCAACTGTCGATTTGTTATCTCCAGCTGTCTTTTATRGGATGATGATTCAACCTTATCTTCATATTTTCATCGTATGCCTCTGGTTGAATTGCTGAAGAAAACTCTAAGTGTTGTTAACCAGATGAGTGATGAAGATGCTCTTTCCATCGCATCTCTGGTTGTTCATCGATCCTCTGGTTGTTCTTCAGACTTGGTCATTTCTGCCTTATTGTCTTCATCGGTCTTATGGTTCTCCATCACTTATTGTTCTTTATTACTTTTACACTTATTAATTATGGGGTCTAACAATCTCCCCCTAAGTAATGAAAGAACACACAAACTAATCTGTGAATGGAATTGAAGAACATAAACTAATCTAAAGAAAAACATCAAATTCCAAATTTTCATTGGATGATGAATTCTTACAGTACTGGAAGCAAAGACATTTACATTTAAAGGAAAAAAATTTAAAACTCCATTCATGATCTACCTTGAGATATATCCCAAAAGCGCAGAAGCAGTCTTCGATAGCTGAGGACTGTTGATATCTCATGAATGAGTTGATTCCCATCTTCTCTTGGCACATGAGTTCTGCCCAGTCTCTCTCTGATAACCTTTTGAAACCACTCAAGTGTATCGGTTGAATACTTAAAGGCTTCAGTTAGTTTGAAGAATTTCTTTACCCCGAACTCATTCTTGAAGACAAGTCTAAGCTCGGGTTGAGTTAAGACGGAGACAGATCTCTTCTCCTGTAGGCGAGGATAGTCTTCATTCGGTGGGGTGCATGAGAATCTTTCGATACCCAAATGTAGAGCAATTTGAAAATCACTCTTGGCTCTGTGCTTCACCAAGGTTTCCATCGTCTTCACTATCGCTCTGTTTGCCACCCCAAATCTTATTCCTTTAATCCTGTCGTTGAGCCGTGAATGCATAGAGGTCGATCAAGTCGTAGGGATTGAGATTGATCAAGTCATTGTCGTTGAAGACGCTGACCTGACCATGAGCTCTCTCCACCGTATACTCGATGTATCTTATAGCTCTGTTGGCGAAGGTCCTCATCTTTATATCCATTACCTTCCTTATCCCATCGTTTGAGAAGACAGCTTGTGGTGGTTGGGTAGTCTGTCTAATAAACCGATGGTGTAGGAGGTCCATGGATTTTGGTGATAGAACTGGAGGATTAAGAGACAAGCTTTCCTCGCGATCGTGATACATGTATTGATGGATATTCTCCATCATGATGGGTTCCCTTGGTGGTATCTCTGGACGTCTTCTCAGTGACTCCATGTTCTGAATTATTTCATCGACTAGGCTCTGCGGAGGGTGCCTAGATGAAGAAGGAATGTGTGCTTGCATCGTGGTTGGTTCGATTGAGGGTTGAGTTTAGGTTATGGGTTGTGTATCGGTTGGGAGTAATTTTGGGTAGTGGGTTATGTATCGGTTGGGGGTGAGTTTGGGTAGTGGGTTGTGTATCGGTTGGCACTGTGATAGTTTCTTGGGTTGGTTGAGGTTCATCAGGTTGGGTGATGAAAGGTTGTGTATGGCGTAATGGTAGGTTTGGTGTTGGTGATGGAGTAAAAGGTGGGTTGTTTTCTATTGGTGAGGTGGATGGATTTTTATCGGTTGAGGAACTCAACACGATGGGTTCAGGTGTGGTAGCAAGGGGAACATGTACATTAAGTACATCTTCAGAGGGCTGAGCCTCTGGTTCCCTTGCTTGGGTTGATGGTGGAGATTGTTGTATTTGGGGTGGTGGTGATGGTGCAGCAGATTCCATGTGTTGAGCAGCCGCGACCTGGTTCTCCCCCTCATGAGGTCCAAGACCTTGATCATCGGGGTCTGGGTCCTCATGGCGTGGCCTCTTTTGTGGGCGACTACTGGAGCATGAAGCTCTGCTTCTCTTCTTTTTCTCTTTCCTGAAGTATGCAAGATACGCCTTTAGGGCTTGTTGTCGTCGGCTCTCCTCCATCATGTGAAGGAGAGAGGTGATGCGCCTTTGTTGATCAGCAAGGTTCTAGGAGAGAACCTTGGTCGGTTGAATAGCACGATGGATGAATTTTACACTTATCTTATTGAAGGATGAGACAAGTGCCTTTGACAGGGTCCTTAAGTCGGCCCTGGTTGCATATGCCATGGTGGATGTGGAGGCAGGTGGGGTATAGAGGTGGAGGCGGAGGTGGATGGTGGAATAGGAATATTGGTAAGGATACCCCTCACCTCTGCAGTGAAGGAAGAGAAGGCTTCATCGAAGGATGGGCCTGCAGAGGGAGGTGGAGGTGGAGTAGGTTGGGGAATGTTGGCTAGGATGGTGGCGGGGAGTTGGGTTAGGGTAGTTTGTATGGTGGCCATTTGGTGGGGGAGGGAGGCTAAGGTTTCATCGATTGATGAAGTTGTTTGAGGTGGGGTCGGTTGAGGGATTTGGGAGATGATGGTGGCAGGTAGGGCGTTGAGGGTTTGGAAGATGGTGTTTATCTGGGTGGTTATGGAGGCTATGGTCTCATCGGTCGCAGTTGCCTGGGCCGTGAGGGTGGCGATGGAGTGGATAAGGAGTTGGTTTCTTTGGGTGGCAAGGGAGGAGGTGGTGTTGTGTGACGGTTTGTTGAAGCATTTGGAGACGGGTGGTATTGTCTCTAGTTTGGGTGGTAAGGTTGGTGAGGGTTTGTTGAAGGGTGGCAAGGGATTGTTGAAGGGTGGTGGTATCGATGGATGGAGGGTTTTCAACAATCCCTTGGATGATGAGTTTTAGGTCTTCCAAGGACCGCTGAACTAAGTCAACAAAGGCTTGGAACTCAGCCTTTGTGACCAGTTCTGCCGTTGGGGTAACCCCTGCAGCAACGGATGCTGCAGGTTGAGCCTCTACTCCTGAGGCGCCTTCATTGCCTTGTGAAAAGAAAGGCCGTGAAGGACTTCCATCATGTCCTTGATAGCCCTCAAATGAGGAGCTATCTCCTGATGTTTCGACTTCTTCTTCTTCCTTGGCAAGATAGGAGAAGTAAGTGTGTTTCCCCTTCGCTAGATCAAGTATCAATGAGGGGATCTGTGCATGAAGTGGAGACCGCTTTGAACGATCTAGGGGTGCATCAATGTCAGAAGCAACACATGCTTCTGGGTGTGTGGTTGGTTGTGTCGAGCCTTGAGGTGATGGGGCTCTTATATCTGCATCGCCTCTCTGTTGGGAGAGGGGCGACGGGTGTTGTGGTTCCTTGGATAAGTCATCTCCAGAGGCCCGAAGAATGGCCTCTGGATGGCTGGCTGGTTGTGGGATTGGACTGGGTAGTCCTTGTTCAATACCCCTTTGGCCTTGATCGCTAGGGGTAGATGCGGTGGTTGCCCTTTGGGAAGAGGGAGGGGGATTTGTTTGAGTAGGGCCGGGGGATGGATGAGGAGTGTCATTATCATCATCATCTTCATCATCCGATGAAGATGCCTCCTGTGCTCCCTCGCTTGTTTCTGGGGACGACTCTATTCGCTCTGGGGAGCTGCCCTTGATTCACGGGACAGCAAAGAGCGTTCGTAGGTTCTACGTATCTCAGATGTCTCCAGAATGACAGTGTCATTGGCTCTGGAGATGGGTCTGTTGGTGGTGTATCCTTTCTTTGATAGAGTGGGTCGATGACCATGCATTTTGAAGACAGGGGTGAATGGTTCTTCGGCCAGGAGGTCATGTTTCCTCATCGCATCCCCTATGAAGAGAGCTAGGAAACGAGGAAACAGAACAGAGGTTAGGGGCTTGCCAATCGCCTGGAGCTTGCATTTCTTGACTACGGCCGTGTGGATCTCATTATATATGAGAAAAGCGTCGTCGAGAGGAATGTTGAAGAAAAGTCCATACATGATCATCGTGATGTTGATGTTGCCCTGGTCCATCGACCCTAGTTTGTAGGTGAGGGCCCTGTTCATGATGGAGAAGAACATGTTCCACATTGGCGGTAAATGTTGTCTTTTGAAGTCGGAGGCATTACGTAGGTCACGATTATAACCTAGCATTTGGATGAACTGGAGAATGTCAGAGGTGGTGGGTGGCTCGGCGTATTGCTCAATGCCGAGTTCTCGACGAGTAGGAATGCATAGTACTCGAGATACTTTTGCTCGCGAGATCTTGAGCAAGCAAATCATGTCGTTTGGGGCGTCAATGTCCCCTATTATTCCATGGATTTCAGGGTCGAATTCGAAGGTCTGCCAATACTGTTGGATGTACTTTAGTGGTACGCCGGTGTCAGTTAGGGTTAGGGCTGGTAGAAGGATGCAGTTCTTGAAGAACTCAATCATGACGGAAAACCTGTCGTCGAAGAGGGTGTTTTGCAGTTCAATGGCGTGGTTGTTGGGCTTCAATGGGAGGAATACTATTGCGCGGCTGTCGGCGCCGGTGGATTGAACGTGGCTGTCATTGTTATTGGACTTGTGTGATGCGGAGGAAGCCATTGTGTATGAAGTTGCAGGTGAGTTCGTTCGTCAATGTCTGTTTGCAGGTTTTAGGAAGCGTAAAGAGTAAATGGAGATTGAAGAAAGGTATGTATAGGTGGAGAGGAGGGGAGGGGGTGGGGTGGGGGATAGGAAACAGTTTTCTTGATTATTATTTTGAAATAATCATGAAATTGGAAGGCGATTGGTAAAAGGTGATTTGAATTGGGGGTCGTGTGCCGTCTTGATTGTACGTGCCATTAATGTTGGAGGACACGTGTCAAGGCGGGGTTAGGGAAGGGTAACTTGAAACGGTTCATGGGGAACAAGCTGTATAATGTGTCAGGCGCGTGTGAGGATGACGTATGGATTATTTAAAATAGGGAATTATTCCAAATAATATCTCGTGAAATATTAATCCAAAAACAATTTAAATTTAAAATTCCATCTAATTGTAAGATTAATACTAATTACGAAGTTTTGGTCTTCTATAAACCCATGTTGTATAGTTTTTAGTCACAAAAGCTGCAATTTTGTATAATTTTTTAAAAGAAATTTTCAATTAAGATGGGTTTTTGGATGAAAGATATTTTGTCATGGAACCAGAGGAGTTCTGGTTTAGCATGACGCATTGGGTGAGGAACCAGATGAGCTCTGGTTGAACATGTATGAATGAATTTATCAATGAAATGTTGAATTGTAAGATAAATAAGCCTTGGATGACTAACCAGAGGCTCTAGATTAGTATTGACAATCCATTATGTAAAACCAGAGGGGCTCTGGTTAAATATACATTTAGCATTTAGGTGGCCAGAGGCTCTGGATAGTAGAACCAGAGGCTCTGGTATGGAAAATGCATATATATGAAATGGAGATTCATGATGAATGAGTAGTTCCCCCTCAAATGATGCATGACGATTAGTTTGAGTTTTAAAAACTTCCCCTAGAACCAATAACAATGATGAATGAGGTGACCAGAGGCTTTGGTTGTGAAGGATAATGAAGGAAAGGTATGAAATGTGGCCAAGTGTTAAGAGTGGATAAGAAAAAGAGTGGGTCTTTGAGACCAGAGGGCTCTGGTTCCAAAGACAACAAATCCAGAGGCTCTGGTCTTTAGAACTAGAGGCTCTGGTAACAAAGGTGATGAAAAAGGATATGGAGTGAGTGTAATAGGATGTGAGAAGATGAAGCCTTTGAGACACTAAGGCTTTGGTTACAAAGTGTATGATTCCAGAGGCTCTGGTCTTTAGAACCAAAGTCTCTGGTTGTGTTGGATATGCTATTTAAGATGAATATAAGAAGAATTTAGCATGCCGTCTTATTTGGAAACCAGAGGTCTCTGGTCGCAAAGGACTTGGAAACCAGAGGCTCTGGTCTTTAGAACCAAAGGCTCTGGTTACAATAAGGATATGCGAATGAGTCCAAAATGGCGCTGGTCTCACAGGATGAGAATCCAGAGCCTCTGGTCTTTAGAACCAAAGGCTCTGGTTGGAAGGCGATGCAAACATGATTAAAGGATGTAATATAAGGATGCATGTGAAGTCCTATTTGGACCAGAGGGGCTCTGGTCGCAAAGGACTTGGAAACCAGAAGCTCTGGTCTTTGGAACAAGAGGCTCTGGTTGCATAAAGGAAGTAATACGACTAAGTAAGATGCATGAAATGGTGTGGGAGACCATTTTGGGAACCAAACAGGCTCTGGTCTCATAGAATTGGAGTCCAGAGGCTCTGGTCTATACAACCAGAGGCTCTGGTTGTGAAGGTGATGAAAGACTTTTAGCCAATTTTTGAACAAGTGCTACTAAATGACCAGAGGCTCTGGTTTAGAGTACTTGGTTTTTATGGCTAACATACTATATCACTTATAGGCATAACCATGAGATATTGAGAATCTCAGGTTTCAAACTTATGTTTGCCTTTAAGTAGTGAGATTTAGCATACCCATCTTGCTGATTAGAAATAAAAATCTTTTCTCATCAAGAGCTTTTGTGAAAATGTCAGCAAGTTGAATCTCAGTGGGAACAAAGTACATTTCTATATTACCTTTTTCAACATTGTCTTTCAGAAAATGATACCTTACATYGATGTGCTTGGTCTTGGAATGCTGCACTGGGTTTGCAGAGATTGCTATGGCACTCTTGGAGTCACAGAGGATTGGAATTTTGTCATAATGGAATCCATAGTCCTTAAGCTGAGTCGTCATCCAAAGAACTTGTGAACAACAACTAGCAGCAACAACATATTATGCTTCTGCTGTAGAGGTTGACACACAGTTTTATTTTCTAGATGTCTAACTTACCAGCTTGTCCCCCAAGAGTTGACAGCTTCCAGACGTTCTCTTTCTATCAAGCTTGCAACCTGTATGATCTGCATATGTGTAGGCTATTAGATCAAAGCCAGAGTTCTTTGGATACCAGAGACCCAATGGAGGAGTTCCCTTGAGGTATTTAAAGATCCTCTTGACTGCAGATAGATGAGATTCTTTAGGATTTGACTGATATCTTGCGCAAAGACATGTAGCAAACATAATGTCTGGTCTACTAGCAGTTAGGTAYAAGAGTGACCCAATCATGCCTCTGTAGGTTGTTACATCCACAGGGTTGCCTGATGGATCAGCAAAAAACTTAGCTCCTGTTGCCATAGGTGTTCTCATTGATGATGAATTTGAGAGAGAGTATTTCTTCAGAAGGTCAGACACATATTTGGATTGATTGATGAAAGATCCCTCTGACGTTTGTTTTATTTGCAGACCAAGGAAGAAACTTAGTTCTCCCATCATACTCATCTCAAATTTGCTTTTCATCAACTCTGAGAATTTTTCGCAATGTTTTGCATTTGTAAACCAAATATGATGTCATCCACATATATTTGAACAAGTAATATGTCACCTTTGTGCTTTTTGCGAAAGAAGGTTGTATCGATTGTACCTTTTTCGAAACCATTGTTGATGAAAAAGATGGATAATGTTTCATACCAGGCCCTGGGTGCTTGCTTCAGCCCATAGAGAGCTTTGTCCAGAAAATAGACATAATCTGGATGTTTTGGATCTTCAAACCCCGGAGGCTGCTGCACGTATACTTCTTCTTGAAGTTTGCCGTTTAGGAAGGCAGACTTGACATCCATTTGATAAACTTTGAAGCCTTTATGAGCTGCATAGGCTAGGAATATCCGGATGGCCTCAAGTCTTGCGACGGAAGAAAATGTCTCATCGTAGTCAATCCCTTCTTCCTGGCATTAGCCCTTGGCAACAAGCCTGGCTTTGTTTCTTATGACTATGCCATCTTCGTCCTTCTTGTTTCGGAAAACCCATTTGGTTCCTATGGCCGTCTTCCCTTTGGGTAGAGGCATAAGAGACCATATTTTGTTTCTTTCAAAATGGAGTAATTCTTCTTGCATCGCGTCTATCCATTTTGGGTCTAGTAGGGCTTCTGAAATTTTCTTTGGTTCTATCATGCTCAGAAAGTTGGCGAAGAGGCATTCATTGGCAGTGGCAGATCTTGTCTTGACACCAGAGGTTGGATCACCAATGATTTGGTGGTGTGGGTGATATTTTGTCCACTTGGTGCTTGATTGGGGTTCTGGAGCAACAGGATACAGTTCTTCATCGACTGATGGGACTGCTTGCTCCCCCTCGAAGAGATCATCTCCAGAGTTAGACTCTGGTTCTTGATCTTGATCTGAAGACACAGAAGAAGTAGAAGGTGAAATAACATGAGTTTCAGTAAGAGATGTACCTGTAGCATTGGAAACTTCATGTTTTTCATCGGTTATGGAAGTGGATTTTGCAGTTGGTGCATGTCCAGAGTTTACTTCTTCGTCGAAGATGTCTTCAAATAATTGAGCTAACTCTGATTTATTGGGTTTGCCAAGTGATGAATCAGATGCTCTTCTTTGAAATCCGAGTTCTGAACTATTGTGTCCAGAAGTCTTTGGTGTGGAATCATCAAAGGACACATTGATGCTTTCTATGACGATTCTTGTCCTTTTGATGTAGACTCTGTAGGCCTTGGCAGTTTAAGAATAGCCCAGAAAGATCCCTTCATCAACTTTTTTGTCGAACTTGCCAAGATATTCTCTATCGTTGAGTACAAAGCATTTGCACCCAAAAACATGAAAATATTTGACATTTGGTCTTCTTTGGTTGATGAGCTCATAAGGTGTCTTCTGGTGCTTCTTGTTGATGATTGATCGATTTTGGGTGAAGCATGTAGTGGAAATAGCTTCAGCCCAGAATGTGATGGGTAACTCCGATGAAGCAAGCATGGTCCATGTTGCTTCCACGAGGGTTCTGTTCCTTCTTTCCACTACTCCATTCTGTTGTAGAGTCCTAGCTGCTGAGAAGTTTTGTGTAATGGCTTCACTTATGAGGTATTCATCGATTCTGGCATTTTTAAATTCAGTTCCATTGTCGCTTCTAACTTTTATTAGTTTTCGTTGTAGAAGGACTTAAAGCCTTTTCATCACTCCAATGAGTAGATCTGGAACATCTGATTTTTTTCTTTACAAATTCAACCCAAGTGTATCTGGAGTATTCATCGACCAGTACCAATATGTATTTCTTTCCGGAGAGACTTTGAGTTGATATTGGCCCACAGAGGTCTATATGTACCATGTCCAAGGGCTTGGTGCAGGAGGTTTCTGACTTAGTTTTATGTGAGATTCGTCTTAGCTTTCCCATCTCACAAGCCGAACATAGATGATCTTTTTCAAATTTAAGATCCGGAATTCCCTTGACCAGCTTCTGAGTGGCTAGTTTTTGTAGTGCATCAAAGTTGAGATGAGAGAACCCTTGATGCCATAGCCAATTTTCATCGCCCTTATGAGACACAAGACAGAGGGTGTCTTGATCCGTAGAAGATTCAAAATCTAAAAGATAGAGATTTCCTTCTCTTTTTGCCTTAATGATTGTTTTACCGGGCGTTATTTCGATGATGTAGAAACCTTTGCGGAACCTGACTTCAAG
>NC_037544.1:25581456-25601119 GCF_001531365.2 Cynara cardunculus var. scolymus | reverse complement strand
CCGCTTCCAAGATTGTAATCGTCTAAATTTCAATTCAATTGAAATACATTTGAAGCCTTTCTCGTGTGTTCTTATTATTAATTGTCTGCTTGTTCTTCTTTGTTCTTGATTCATTGCTCTATTTGATTCTTACTTTGTTTCCGCCGCACTGTGTTTGTCATATAGATCTTTTAGTGTATTGGGTTAATATAAGAACTGAGTTAATCGATCCTATCAATTAGTATTTCCCTTGCCCTTGGATTTGGGCTTTTTCACGTTCTCATTGATTTTAACTTTGTAGTGATAAACGTGTTGGGAGAATATGCAGTGATGTGTCAACATGTGATTCCTCAGGTTTTGTAAAAGAGCTAAACATTGACAATTATTGTATTTTGGGCATGAATGTCTAGCATTCTTTTTATACGCTGAAAATAAAGACGTAAATGCGCGGGTTGTAAATCCTGTCCTAGCATTGGTTGTTTTTACAAACTTCCTATCTAGTTCAGATTTTTTATGTCAAGGGGTCTTTGTCTTTACTTCTTTTCTCCTGAGGAAGGTCTGTTTTTCTTCAGTTGAATGACAGGAAAAGTGGTGGTTAGTTTTCTCAGAGGTAGGCCACTTCTGTTTTTGCTCACGAGTAAACTTAATGAACTTAAAGGATGTACTAGGGCCTCGTGAGTTATCTTGGGCAGAGTTGCTATTTCTCAGCTTTCCCTTTCCTTTGTCCGAAGATTTCATCGACGGTGGAACATCAGTTTTCATTGAGGATTTAAAGTTTTTAGGCTTTTTATCCTTAATGATTATTGGTGATTCACATACTGTTTCCTCTTCAGATTCATAATCGAGAAAGTCTCTCACTGATTTCTCGAAATCAAAATTAGCATGGAAGTTTGTGGGAGGTGTGGGTTCATAGGTTGATGCTTCAAAGTGATCTGTTTGAGGTTCCATCGGTTCTGACTTAGCTGAACTTTCGGTTTTACCCGGATGGTTCATCGATTCATCAGCTGATGGTTCCTCATTAGGATTCTTTTTTTCATCAATAGTACTTGCTGATGAAGTGGAATTGACACCCAGAGACTCTGGTATGACCATAGGGTTTCCATCGGTCTCTGATTTGGAGGTATCATTCCTTTCATCAGTATTCTTACATGTACTGCTCTCGTACACCATATTTTCAAAATCCTGTCTTGAAACGACAGTTTTTCCATCGACTTTAACTCTTTTAAAATTTGCTTTTGGTTTTGGGAAAAAGTCGGGTTTTTGAATGCATCCAAGTTTGAAAGTGGATTCAAGGGTGGATTTCTTTGGTTCGATGAAAGAATCCAATTCATTGAATCCAATCCCTTGAGTGTCCGTTTGACCGTTTAACTTTTCAAAAATATCTTGGGCATCTTTGTACTTCTTCATCAGAAGTTCATTGGTTTGAAGCTTCTGGTGAAGAATTTTCCTTTCCTTTTGAAAGAAATATTTAAGAGCAACTGAGTTTAGTCTTTCTGCCTCAGATTCTTTTAAGGCCTTAGTTTTCTTTTCTAAGTCTTTGGTTACTCGCTTGTTTATTTCAAGTAGTTTTTCTTCCTCTGATTTTTTAAGAGCGGTGATGCGAGTCTTTTCTTTCATCAGATTATCTTTTTCTTCGGTTAGAAGATTAGTTTCTCTTTTGTAGAAACTAACTTCTTTTTCAGCTTTAAGTCTTTCAGATTTTTCAAAGCTTAATTTTTCTTTTAATTTGAAGAAGTCCTTTGAAAGCTTTATTACCGTTAGCTCTAGCTCTGATGGAGCCGAGTTGATGTAATTGGATGTAGACTCACATACCTGATTATCAGTGTCAGAGGCAGGTTCTGCACTGGATGTGGCCATTAGACATATGAGTGCTTTGTCTTCTTCATCGGATGAAGAATCAGACACCCAGTTTTCTTTTTCTGCCATCAAGATTCGCTCTCTAGGATTGTACTTGTATTTATTCTTGTAGTAGTCAGCATCCTTTACCAGTCATCCTCTGCATGCTTTGGAAAAATGACCGATTTTTCCGCACCTGAAGCAGCGGAGGTCATTTTTCCTTCCATCTATGTCCTCTCTCTTTTCCTCTCTTCTTTCTTCTCTTCTTTCTTCTTTCTCTTCTCTTCCATCTCTTCTGTCTTCCCTTTGATGGAATTTAGATGGTTTCTCTTCATAGGATGGTTGGTACCTCTCCCTCTTGAACTCTCTTCGTTCATAGGGTTTCTTGATGAACTTTTTTTGGAACTGCTTTGTTATCAAGGCCAGAGATTTGGCAAAGGCTTTGATATCATCATCTGATTCAGATGTTTCATCTTCAGACTCTGATTCCACCACTAGTGCTTTCTTTCCTTTCTTCTTGTGGTCTTTGGTGGAGGTCCTTGAAACTTCCTTTTCCTCAGCTGCTAGAGCCAGGGGTCCACCGATGGACACCTTTTTCTTCAAGATGTCGTTCTCTTGTGCAGCAAGCGTTCCGTATACGTCATGGAGTGACCAGCCGTCTAAGTCCTGATTTGCTTGTAGGGACATTGACAGTTGTGTCCATTCATCGCCGAGACTTTTAAAGAATAAAACATTGTTTTCTTCCTTTGTTCTGAAGATATCGTTTTGGCGACATTGATTAATCAATGTGTTGGAATGATCATACGTCTTCTAAATCGGTTCATCAGGAAGAGCCTTGAAGTTAGTGTATTCGTTGAGACATTGAGCTCTACGATTCTTCTTCGTTTTTGCCCCTCCTTCAAATTGGCTTGCCAACTAATCCCATAATTCCTTGGCTATGGAACATGCGTCAAGGGATTGAAATATTTCATTGGGTATGGCCATAATTATCACTCTTTTGGCCTTTTTGTCGGTCTCAACCCGCTCTATGTTGTCTTCATCCCAATTTTTCTCGTCCTTGGGCATGTAGTAGGCAGGAATTTCTGTTGTTGTATTTGTTCCTGAAACTCTTGGAACAAGAGTCTGTGGAACATAGGGACCCTCCATGACAGATCGCAGAAGATTTCTATCCATCCCTTCCAGAAAATTCACCATTCTTATCCTCCATTGTGGGTACTCTTCTCCTTGAAGAGTTGGAGGTTTGGTGAGGGAACCAACACTATAGGTTGAGTTCCAGTTGGCCATTGGAGATTTTAGAAGAGAGAAAATTTGCGTTTTTGGTGAAGAAGTTTTGTGAAAGACCTGAATTGAGAGATTTTAGATGATCGTTTGATTGGAAGAACAATCAATTTGGCTCTGATACCAATTGTTGATCCCAGATCTCTCAATAACACTAATAATCAAGTTAAGAATAACCAAATTATAGTGTTTTAATGAACAAAATGATGAACACTCAAGAACAATGTATGAACGTTCAAAGAACAATCTTGAGTGCCAATAAATTCACTTTATTCAATATGAAAACGTAAAAGCGACTTTGATTACAATAGGCCTAATCACCTATTTATACTAGAAGGCTAATTAGAAGATAACTATCTAGTGAGACTATTTAGCTAATCTTCTATTAACGGATAAGGTTTATCTAATCTATAGATAATCTATAAATTGAGATAAGCTTGAAATCCAACTGTCGATTTGTTATCTCCAGCTGTCTTTCATGGGATGATGATTCAACCTTATCTTCATATTTTCATCGTATGCCTCTGGTTGAATTGCTGAAGAAAACTCTAAGTGTTGTTGACAAGAGGAATGATGAAGATGCTCTTTCCATCGCATCTCTGGTTGTTCATCTATCCTCTAGTTGTTCTTCAGACTTGGTCATTTATGCCTTATCGTCTTCATCGGTCTTCTGGTTCTTCATCACTTATTGTTCTTCATTACTTTTACACTTATTAATTATGGGGTCTAACAATTCTTATACACACAAAGGACAAACCCATACCCTTATGAAAGTTGGTACGGTACAGAGCCGACTAGTCGACTCTATTGTCCACCAACTTTAGGTAAGGATGTCTGCTCATGAATAGTGCTTTTTGTACTATTTACTGTAGCAGAGGACAAGCCTTTCTCTTAAGGCTTGACACGCACTCTAATCCTACCTTATTGCATTAAATGAACATTTAATGCACTTGGTATAAATAGAAGTGTTTATTCTCCATGCATAGTGCGCGCAACTCACTCTCTAAACCTAATTCTTACTTCAAACATTTTCTAGCTTAAGTAAATGATCTTCTCTTTACAACATTTTTTTCTTGTATTGCTAAGAACTCGTGTGTAACCAAAGATTGTTTAGATATGTTTTTACTACCTTATCTTTCCGCCAACAATCTTGTAAAATCTGTTTTGATCTTCTTTATCAATATATATTTTAAATTTGAAAATATTGTATTTGTATTCAYCCCCCCCCCCTTCTACAAACTGTTTTACTATTCTTGTAGACCCTCAAGGGACCAACAGTTTCATATTGTTTTAAGGGTTATCATGGTAGATTGTGTTTACGGGTTACGAGTTGTGATAGTAGAAGTGTTTTATATTATAGAGTAAAACCATGACATTGGGTCCTAAAACAGCTAAAAAACCAGTCTGAATCGTTCCCTATTTATTAAAAGCACTCCTTAATAGTCAAATCGATTTATACACTAAAAAACAAAATAACGGTCAAACTGCGTAAATCAAATATAATATCTGATTTTTGTCCTCCAAATTAGATACAAATAATTTTGTTCATATCAACATTCATTATAGAATATTAACATTCAGTGTTTATAAAAAATATATTTCTTATAAGAAAATATAAGAACATTCGTTGGTTAATTTATGCGTTTAAAAAAAGTGATAAAAATTATTAAGCTTCACGTAGTTTCATATTGTTTTAAGGGTTGCATGGTAGATTGTGTTTATGGGTTACAGGTTGTGAGAGTAGAAGTGTTATATTTTATAGAGTAAAATCATGACATTTGGTCCTAAAACAGTTAAAAAACCAATCAAAATCGTCCCCTATTTATCAAAAACACTTCTTATTTGTCAAATCGATTTATATATTAAAAAAGACAAAATAGCGGTCAAATTTGAAGGCTGGATCGCCCCCAGGGAGAAGATCCAGTGAGGTGGGGGGGGGGTGATCCGGGTATACGAGACAAATAGTGTTTGGTCTCCTAAAGTAGATACATGATATGGGCCCTACAAATTAATTTTAAATTATTTTTTGTATTTTTTTATCAAAGTTGGCCAGGATCTCCCCCATGGTCAAACCATCCCTCCCCCGAAGGCGTTCCATATGGTAAAACTTGTAAAAATGATTATTTTTGTTAATACATTAAGTATCATCTAAGTATCAATTGTGTTTTTAAATTTTCTTTTATTTTTATGTTATTAGTTGGAGATTGAGAGATGAATTGGCTTATTAATATTGAAGATGGAGAGATAGATGTAATCTAATATTTTTATTTTAATAAATTATAGTAAATGGAAAAAATGTTGAGTAATGTTATAATTATTGATGTCCCATCATCTTTTTAGACTTATTTTTATTTAAAATTTGAATATGACATGATATATAGATTGACCTGATCCACGTCATCGATAATAGTAGGTAAATCATACCCTTAAATAAACATAAAATTTAGTTTAGACGCTAAAATGACGATTTTAAAAGTTGGTTCTCTAAAATAGTGATAAGGTGAAAGTTGGTTTTATTTTGATGCAATTTTTTCTTTTTCTTTTCATGTATTAACGAATAAGTAGAAAATTACAATGAACCAGTAATATGAAAAAATACATCATTTTTATTAACCATTACTTATTTTTTGGATTTAAATTACAATCACAAAGTGTTTGTTATGATCAATTTGATTGCCATTTGAATCTAAAAAATAAATAATTATTAGATTCTCTTGTGATTTTCATTTAAATATGAAAAATAAGTAATGAAGGTATGTAAGGTAACAAACAAACCTCTGATGCGACTTATACCGGCTTGATTCAAGCTAGTTTGGACCCTGCGCAAATTGAAGGCGAAATCTACAGATTCAACCATATGCACAAGTTTTGCTCCTCGAATTTAGTTACGTATAATGTTATGCTCAAAGGGTATCTCGATCACCATTGGTTTGAAGATGCAATATTGTTGTTCCATAGATTATTGGAGAACAGAGCTGTGTTATAAGTTCAACCGATTACAGGCATACGGTGTTACCAAATATTTATACTTTCAACTTGATGTTAGATGCATGTTTTGTGAATCAACAATGGGATGACTCGAGTTTTTCTACACAACAATGCTGCAACACGGATACTACTTCAATGCAAAATGACATTCCGGATGATACTGGAAGCTTCCAAGGCCGGCAAGGTAGTATTTTTATATGTAGCACTGTTTCTTTAATCTTTGAATGCCTATCACCTACGGTCGCTACAACAAAATTAGTTCTATAGGACATCAAATATGTCTAAATGTCTTAATAGATTGCTTTATAGGATTAAACAATTGTGTATCATATGTAAAAAAGTTACAATAAGTTAATAAGACGTTTTTAGATGTCCTAACAAATTTTAGGACACTTTTCAAATAAAAAATGTTTTATTAGCTTTTTTACAAGACTCTAGAAGTGTCCTATGAACATATCTTTTTATAGAACATTTATAAACTATTATCATACAAAAAGATTAAGGACTTTATTCCAAACCTGTCCTATCAGCGTATTGTAACACTTTTACGTACATACGACACATAAAAACTACTTCAAACAATGTTTCAGTAAGCTTTCGGGGTTTTTTTCCACTTTTTTCCAATTATGCCTCTTATATTTTTTTCAATAATTTTTCGGCATGTTTTTAAGTCATTTTACATTGCGCTCAATCAAATGATTCTAGACGTAGAAAAAGAGTTTTCAACTATTAGGCCATATCTACCGACTATAAACTAGCTTATTTTTCGAAGTTATTGAAATTTTTTTTTAGTTAAAGCCATAAGCTAGCTTTTTGAAAAGTTACTATAAGTAGCATTTTAATAAGCTTCAAGATTTTTATGCCCCTGAAAGGAGGTGTGATTGTAATAGAAAATGAGAAGAATGAACTAATCCCAACTAGGATAGTGTCAGGATGGAGAATATGCATGGATTATAGGAATCTCAACAAAGCAATCCATAAAGACCATTCCCCTTGTCTTTCATAGATCAAATGTTGGATAGATTAGTTGAGAGAAAAAAAATACTATTGCTTTCTAGATGGTTATTCAGATTATAATCAGATTGCTATTGCACCTGAGGATCATAAAAAAACCACTTTCACTTGCCCCTATGGTATATTTTCTTTTAGCAGAATGCCATTTGGACTCTGTAATGCTTCTGCCACATTCCAAAGATGCATGACGTCCATTTTCTCTGATATGTTGGAAATCTCTATGGAGATATTCTTGGATGACTTCTTTGTCTATGGATCTTCTTATGAGGAATGTTTGAAGAATTTAGAACAAGGTCTTAAGAGATGTGAGGAGACTGATTTGGTTCTAAATTGGTAGAAATGTAACTTCATGGTTAAGGAAGGTATTGTGTTAGGACATGCAATCTCAAGGAGAGGAATAAAGGTAGACAAAGCCAAGTTAGAGGTTATAGAGACTTTACCCGAAACCACAAATGTAAAAGGAATAAGAAGTTTCTTGGGTCATGGTGATTTCTATAGAAGGTTTATAAAAGACTTTTCAAAAGTTTCCAAACCTCTCTCTTTGTTACTGCAACATGACCAACCTTTTGATTTTAACAAAGAACGTAAATTAACTTTTGACACTTTGAAGAAGGCTTTGATTTCTACCCCAATTGTAATCACACCAGATTGGACAAACCTTTTGAATTAACTTGTGATGCAAGTGATTTGGCAGTTGGTGCAATTTTAGGCCAAATCAAGGAAAAAGTTCTTCATCCTATCTACTATTCCATTAAGACTTTGGATGATGCTAAAATAAACTACACAACCATTGAGAAAGAACTTTTCGCTGTGGTCTTTGCATTTGAAAAATTTAGATCCTACTTAATGGGGACTAAGGTCACTATTTATACAGACCATGCTTCCATTAAGTATTTGATTTCTGAAAAGGATGCCAAGCCAAGGTTAATGAAGTGGGTACTTATGCTACAAGAGTTTGACATTGAAATAGTGGATAGGAAGGGAATAAATAACCAAGTTGCTGATCACTTGTCAAGAGATTACATAAAGGAGAATCAAGCTCTAGTGAAATCAATGAAAAATTCCCAGATGACCAAGTCTTAATGCTGCATCATTCTATAAACCCATGGTTTGCAGAAATTGCAAATTTCATGACTGTTGGGATCATACCACCAGAGCTAAATAAAAACCAAAGAAAGAAGTTACTCCATGATGCAAAGAGTTATCTATGGGATAACCCATTTGTGTTTAAGTTAGGGGCTGACCAGATCCTTAGAAGGTGTATACCTCATGAGGATGTGCCTGCAGTATTGCAGCATTGCATACTGCTGCATATGGTGGCCATTTTGGTGGCCAAAGAATTGCAGCCAAAGTCCTACAATCTGGAATTTTCTGGTCTACCCTATTTCAAGATGCTGTTAGCTTTGTCAAAAGGCACAATAAATGTCAAAGGGTTGGATCCATCTCCAAAGACATGAAATGCCCTTAAATGACATTCTTGAAGTTGAACTCTTTAATGTATGGGGGATAGACTTTATGGGACCATTTCCCATGTCTGGAAACTATCAATACATTTTGATAGCTATAGATTATGTATCCAAATGGGTAGAAGATGCAACTTGTAACATAAATGATGCAAAGACGGTAGTCAAATTTTTACATAAACATATTTTACAAGGTTTTGTACTCCTAGAGCTATGATTAGTGATAAGGGTACCCATTTTGTAAACAACATGGTGAAAGAAGTTATTGAAAAGTATAATAAAAGCCATAGGGTAGCTATTTCTTATCAGCCTCAAACAAATGGCTTAGCTGATCTTTTAAACATGGAGATCAAGAGTATCTTAGAAAAAGTGGTAAAACCAATAAGAAAGGATTGGCCCTTCAAACTTGGTGATGCTATTTGGGCCTTTAGGACTGCCTATGAAACCCCTATTGGAATGTCTCCCTACAAGCTAGTCTTTGGAAAAGCTTGCCACTTACCACTAGAACTTGAGCATAAAGCTTTTTGGGCTTTGAAAGAGCTTAATATGTGTGCAAATGCTGCAGATGAAAGGAGAAGGCTACAAATCAATGAAAATAAAAAATGGCATGATAAGACGATATCTCAAACAGAGTTTGTAGTACGTCAAAAAGTATTGTTCTTTAATCTAAGGTTGAAACATTTTCCAGGAAAACTAAGATCCAAGTGGACAGGGCGATTTGAGGTTCACAAAGTCTACCATCATGGAGTAGTGGAACTCATTGACCCCAATAATGGATCTATTTTCAAAGTGAATGGTCAAAGAGTGAAGTCCTATATTGATACTGCAGAAATCACAAGTACCATATATATGGTATACCTCACTCATTCCTAGAATTTGATGTTGATGGTTGTCATTGCCTTTAAACAATGTACATATGTAAATACAAGTGTTTTATTTTAGAAGGTTTGGTTAATTTTGCGTTCTTTTTTTTTCAGAATGACAAGATTTTTGTGAAAAAGGTACAACTATAGCAATTTCTTGCAGTGTTGCAGCAACCTGTACCTGGCCCACAACTCTTGTCAGCCGAACATACACTCAAGAGTACGCAAATATGCTTTGTGAAAAGCAGATTTTGGCCAGAAAGAATCAGATTCTCACCATTTTCCCATGCTTTTAACATCATTAACCTAAAACATCTAGTTTTGTACCATCATTAACCATTAGTTGGTTAGTAACCACAACCCCTCAACTCCCCCTTTATTCGGTTCCTTCCCAACCAAAAACCCACGATTGTTGCCTACAGTAACCACTTGCTTCCAAACCACAACTTCAAGTCTGTTAGTTTACTTTGGAGTGCAGGGGTATTCAAAAGCAAAGAAAGGGGAAGGACGAACATGTGCTAATAAACCAACTGAAAGATGAAGAATCCATGGAGGCTGCTCTACCTACTTTGTTGAAGAAAAAAAGTCGAAGACAGTGGCTCGGTCAACATCGACCAGAAAGCCACCATTGAAGAAGCTCAAAATATGGGCAATTAATCAAGGTACAACCTAACATTCCACTTCCAATACTTCATCCCATTATGTTTCTACCAGTTCTTCTAGCCACAGTGCTTCGACATTGACATAAACAAGGAACCCTCATCACCCACAAATGATGAAAGCCAAGTTTTATTGCTTGGTGGTCGTTTTCCTCTACCCCCAAGTCCTCAAACAAAAGAGATTATGCTCATATCTCTGAAAATCTACCCAATGCTGTTGAGAAAACCAATCCACCAACATTACATATTCTAGATGACACATTCTATGCCACTACCTTCATTTTAGGAGAGTCAATCACTGCTCCTACAATGGAAAGCAATCCAGTAACCACTTCTGCCTAACACAAAACAAAGCCTAAATCTGTTTTGAAGCCCAAAGAACCCAAGAAAATCAGTTCTGCAACCATGTTGGCTGGACAATCACAACCAATAGAGAGGGAAGAAGAGACTATGAATGTGGTGACTAATGCCACCAAAAATGTTCATGCTGGAGGAGGGAAAGGAAAGGGCATAGTACATTACTCTAATTATGTAGAGGAGGAGGACAAGAGTTCTGAGGATGATGATTCTCAAGATGAGGATGTTTCTGTTGGTAGTGAGGAGATGACTGCAAAATCTGAGGAGGACAGTGAGTCAATAATTGCTAAGCAGATTCAGACCCAAAGGAAGAAAGTTTCCAAGAGAAGAAAGGTAGTATCACCACCACCTAATCAAAACAAGTCCAGGAGAATCAATGTTTCTTTTGGGACTTTTAGATGTAGAGAAGCATATGACCATTTTGGTGATATGGCTTCTAAAGAAGCATTGGCTGACAAAGGCTTTAGCTCTGAGAGTTTGAAGGAATTCCCATTCATCCAAGAGGCCATCACTAGGTTTGGATGAGAAATATTTTGTGTTGTACCTCTTGGATTCAATCTCTCCCTTGTAAGGGAATTTTATGTTGAGGTTGCCACATCCAAAGGCCATACAACAATGGTAAAGGGCACTGATGTATGTTATGCCCCTGACATCATTGACAACGTTTTTGGTATCATTCCACCCGCTCCTTGTGAATATAGCCAGTTGGTGACCAATGCCACTGATAAGGATGCTAGGATGGTACTGTTGACAATTGTACAACCTGAAAAGATATGGAAGAACAAGATTTTTAGAACCTTAAAAAGTAGGGACCTTCTCCATATTCTAAGCATATGGTTTTACTTCTTTAGATACACTCTCTAGCCAACCACCCATGACTCTGCCCTGACATTTGAGAGAATGGTGATCATCTACTACATAATTACTGGAAAAAGATTCAGTGTGGGGGAGGTCATTTCTAAGAGCATCAAGTCTTGTGTAGAGAAAAGCAAGGGAGATATTTGGACCCCATCCTTGATACATGCATTGCTGACCAGGGCAGAGGTAAGATTTGTTCCTACTGATGAGTTTATGACATGAAAGACTGTGATTGAAATACAAACAATCAAGAGGGTGAATAAGAATGTAGAGAAGGCAATGAAGAAGATTGTCATTGTTACAACACAGGTTATGATTGTTGCAGCAACCACCCCTGCCCCTGCTGCTGGCACTTCCATCAAAACAAGGAAGATCCCAATATCAGAACCAACACCAACACATAGCCTAACCTTGTCACTAATTCATTCTCGTATATAGTAAAGAAGATGGAGAAGCATCAAGAGGCCCTGTTGAAGAAGTTGGAGGAGAGAGATGCCATTTGGATGGCAAGAATAGAGAAGCAGAAGAAGAAGCTTGAGGCCAAGGTAGAGAAGAGTGAACAAAAGTTGCTAGTCTATTTAAAAGAATAAGATAAAGCTATGCTATAAATGAGAAAACTTACTACTCTACAAAGGCAATACCAGATGAAAAAAGATGGAGTAATAAAGGCTGAATAGGCCATGGAACATCCAGAAGAGTATGCCAGTATTGGGCCATAGGTACCAGAACTTATCAGAGAAGCTGAGGAGCTCATTCCTTAAGGTACAACACTACCTACTCCTAATGAGTAGGGCATGTCCATTTCTTTCACCCTTAGCTCTATAGTATTTTATTTTCTTATTTTTTCAATTTTATTACATTGAGTCTGGGAACTTTGAATTTTGTTTTAGGAATTTATGAGATTGTTGACTGTTAACAAACCATATCCCAATTAATTTTTTTGTTAAAGGAACATTCTGATACTTAAGCCTAGAACTAAGCACACCCACCTTGGAAGCAAATAGACATCCCACCTTGCTGTTTTGGAACATGATTTAGGCCATTCTTTCTTATACATCATCCCATACACTACCACTTCGAACCCATGACCCTATCCTTTTAAGAATCCTCAATGAGGACATTGACATATTCAAGTGTGGGGTAGGGAGTGTATGCACTATATGTACTAGTATGCAACAAAAGTCCCTAGAACAATATCTAAAAGCGCAAATTCTTTGCATAGCATACAAAATGTTCAAGTCAAAGCAGAAAAGATCAAATATGCATAGCATATACACTATTTGTGCATCATAGGTAAGCTTGAATAATTGAAGAAAGAATGTATTGAGCCTCAAAAGAAGAAAACATAAAAGTCCTAATGATTTTGATTTTTAGCAATTGGTAGATGTCTAACAAAAGGAAGTGTGACTTTTGGCCTATGAAAATAAGTTAAAAGATTGGATCATACACAGAATTATGCATGGCAATAGTGTTGTTTTGTTATCACTCTCATTAATGTTGATTTTTCATTTTCACCCTTCAAATTTTCTTTCAAATTTATGGTATTGAGGTCATTTTAAGTTGTCATTTTAGTTTCTTGGGGACAAACAACAGTTTAAGTGTGGGGGTGTGATAAATGTGTAAAAGCATACACTTTAGCACCGAATTATAACTTTATTTCACTTTATTTTACACCTTTCCCAATCCTATGTTGAGTCTTTTAGTCTTATTTTATGGTTTTACATTTAATGGAGCTAGGATGCAGAAATGGTACTGTTTTATGAATTTGGTGAATATAATGATGACATAAGCATTGTTGTAGCAGGTGTATACGTTACTACAACACTGAATACTGGATATTGGCACAGCTAGCTCAATCCCGTTGAAAATGTTGAAAAGTCAAATTTTGAAGAAAGACATATTCTAAGTACTGATAGCAAGAGATTTAGATGGAATATGCCACTGCAAAGATAACTTAAACTCTTGTACTAAAACATCTTTTGTACCAGGGCATCTTTTCTATTACCTTTGGTTATTAACCAATGGGTATTACCCACTAGTACTTTTGATTCCTTCTTGCTAGTATATATATATATATATATATATATATATATATATTTGGGAGTAATCCTTTGGACAATTGAAACACTTGAAAGTACTTTTTAGCGTTCTTCATCACCGTCAGTTGCTACAACAACCTTTACAGCTTTCTCTTTACTTTTCGTGTAGAATTTACATTTATATCATTTACATTCAATCACTTCTATTTATGTCATTTAATTTTAAGCACTTACATTTAGTCATGCTAGGCTAAATACCTTAGTATGGGTGTAAGTGAAGGTTGTGAGATTACGCCAACTGTTAGTTGATGTTTGCTTGTTAATAAAAACTTATTTCGCTATTCACAAGTGGTATTAATATTTCTTTTCGTAATCTTTGACAAATTGACACATATTATTTTATTCAGATGAGTTGGACTTAAAATTAAGACAAAACAAATATTTTTACTAACTGTGTCATGGAGGCTATAAAGAGATGTTGTAATCTTATGAGTTGCAAAACTATACGGAAATAAAGGCAAGATCTGTACTAGTTTGGGATTGATGCATCACCAAGTGCACTTCCAACATATGGTCTAATCTGCACTTTATTGGAAGGTCGTTCAATCTAGTAGTGTTCAAAGAGTTATTTATAGAACAATATTCATTACACTTCATTGCTGAAATCCAACATGACCTTGCATCCATTCTATCTTTTAATTATTGTTTCATTTCAGTATTTGGTTACCAACTCTCGCAAAAATATTTTTCTCTCTGAAGCGTTATTGCTTCCAAAAACCTTTTTTTTCACTTTAAAGTTAACTTTTGTGACTCTCTTTGCATATTAAATCTCCGATGAAAGATATTTGGTATTACTTACCATTATTACTTGCTTTGGACGATACTTGTAATCCATGTATACTTGCATGATTTACTTGTTATTATAGTCTTTTGAGGGTATAGATTCTTCCATATCAATACACATAATTCCAGAATTGCCCGTTGCCAATTTTCCTTCTTTAGATCGTGCCCTTGATTGGGCTTCAAATCTTATAAATGCCACCGTTTCAATCTCAGCCATTTATAATATTCATCCATGGTCTAGAAAAGTTTGTATTGGTTGTAATATATATTAGTGAAAAGTTATTTTGATAAGTGGTAAATATTTGAGAAGTAAAGAAGTGATTCTAGCCCTTCATACGGTCAAGATAGAATTTGACTGGTCAATAATCATGACTTTGACCAATCAAAAATTGTGGTTATGCGAAAAATAGAGTGGGTAGTTTTGTTACTTTTACAAATAGGTGGCAAATGACTTCATATGTGAACCTATGTGATTCACGTATGAACTATATGTTCAGAAGTGAACCCATGCAATTCACATATGAACCAATTAACTGATTCACATATGAAATAATTAAATGATTCACATATGAACATATAGCTTATATGTAAATCACATAGGTTCACATATGAACCCGTATGTCGCATATTTGTAAAAGTTACAAAATTATCCCTCCATATTCTGCATACCCATGCAAGGAATTATCGAATGCTTCATGATCGAAGTCACAAACATTGACCAGATGAAGGGCTAGCATCACTTCTTAAATATTTACCACTTATCAAATGAATCTTTCCCTATGTATAGGGGCTTAATCTTTTGAAAACTCTCTTTTTTGTGATATCTGTGAGATCCATTGTAAACCACATATTTTAATTATTTTCTTTTAACATTTAATTATTTATTTAAGGGTCATTTTGTAATTTAATTATGTTGGTGTTATTTCAGTAATGAATATTCCTTCAATTCAAGCCAAAAATAACCATAACTCTCTTTCTCCTCAATTGAAAACCCTAGCCGTCTTCTCCTAAAACATACCCATTTGCAATCTCTCATGTCTCCGACGTAACCAAGAAAGTCAATGATTTTGCCGACCATATGGACGCCTCCGACATTTTTCATCATTGTCTCCCATGATCGGAATCTCTCGTGTCTCTCCAATATGTTCATTGCAATAGGCAGGGATTCAAAAGAAACAATGATTTATCTTTTTATTTTGAGATCTCCGCTTCCGATTTATGAGAAACGAAGGAAACAGTGCTCGTCTTCTTATTTCTTAGCCATCATTTTGTTTCTCTTGGGGACGTCGGTTGCTACCATGACGGGGCTGTCATCCCTCTTCCCATTTTCTGTTCATGAAAGGTGTGAACAAACCATCGAAGTCGGACATATATCCAGTAGACCATAGTCCTTAGTGAGATAAATTTGGTTCAACAGCCCCTTGTGGCTGTTGTTATGGTTTACGTCACTGCTGTCGGTTTCTTACTGGTGGCAGCTGGTTGTTGCAAGGAGACCACACCACTGGTGAGTCCTTCTCTGGTAAACAGTTGGTCTTCTTGTTACTCCAACATCTGTATATCGTGAATGGCTGGTATTCTCATGAATCGAGATGGTATGCACACTGTGCACAATGTATTTTGTCTACATTGTACACATTATCATCCCAACACATTTGCTTCTACTCTATGGATTTAGAGTATTGACTTTGGTTCTGTTTTGAGGTTCTTATTGTATTTTGATTTAGGGTATTGTATTCTTGATGGTTTCACATGACTTGGTCCCTATTTTAATGTAGCATAGACACTAAAAAATGTACTGGTATTCCCCTACCCTATTCACAGTGTCTCACTAGATACTTAAAATGTGCAGAGTGTTCACAAGGTTGTTCACATGGTTTTCATAAAGCTGTTCATGTTTTGTTCACAAAATATCCATTGTTTCAATTAGAGTTGATACATATGTTGTTCAAAAAGTGTTCCTTAAATTGTTTACGAACTCATCCACTATGGTCTTCATTTGTTGTTTAAATATATTGTGTTCACAAATATGTTCTTAGTGTTCGCAACCCAAACCAGTCTAAACGTTGTTGACAAAAAAATATTTTTTAATTAGCGGGTGTTTAACGAGAAAGGAGAGATGAATTTATAGATACCCACAATACCCTTTTATTAATTTTTTAAATCAAAATTACCATAATTACTAACTTTTTAATATAATATAATTTAGTGGATTAAAATTGATCATACAGTTCCCACAAATTGTCAAGTTCTTAAAAAGGATGCCCCACGCACAAACATTAATACACACACATGCAAGGATCATTTGCAGATCACAATTTATTCTATATATATTCTGCAAAGGCACCACGTAGAATACTGCTTAGACTATAAATAAGTTCCTAGGTTAGCTACCATGGTCACATTATTATATTCATTATCATATTTGGGATTTTGTTAAAGAATAAATGGAAGAAGAAACATGCCTACCCTACTTCCACCCAATCTTATCATATCAAATATATATAATCGATGCTGTTGTTGCTGCTATAGATTCTGCAGTCATCTTTGAACTTGAAAACCCAATATTTCAAAGTACCCAGGGGCAACAAAGGCTAAAACTCTTCTTGCCAAAAACAAGGGAAAACAAGAGAAGGTGTTGGTCCCTTGAGAGTCTACAAGATAAGTAAAACAGTTTGTAGAAGGGGGGATGAATACAAACACAATATTTTCAAATTTAAAATGTATATTGATACAGAAGATCAATACAAAATTTACAAGATTGTTTGTGGAAAGATAAGGTAAGAAAACCTATCTAACAATCTTGGGTTACACACAGAATCTTAGCAAATGAGAAAATAAATGTTGTAAAGAAAAATTCTTTTACTTAAGCTAGAATGCTCAAAGTAAGAATTAGGTTATGAAAGTGAGTTGCGCGCACTCTGCATGGAGAAGAAACACTTCTATTTATACCCAATGCATTAATGCAATATGGTAGGGTTAGAGTGCATGTCAAGCCTTAAGAGAAAGGCTTGTCCTTTGCTACAGTGAATAGTACAAAAAGAACTATTCATGAGCAGACATTCTTACCTAAAGTTAGTGGACAATAGAGTCAACTAGTCGGCTCCGTACCGTACCAACTTTCATAAGGGTATGGGTTTGTCCTTTGTGTGCATAAGGACAAGACAACAACAATCGTGCTAAGCAATCTTCCTTTGATCGCTGAATGCTAGAATGACATGAAGGTCACTTCAGCATTCTCTGAGGCTTGAGCAGTCTTCACACATATGTAGACAGACTTGTAATCACTGAGTACCGCTTCAGATCACGTACTCGCCAGTCTCTCTAATGTTCAGTTTCAGTCTTCGACTTTGGCTGAAGGTTCTTTGGTGTGAGTGTTGTCTTCTTGAAGTATCGCTGTCTCTGATTGAATTACAATACAAGTTATTCAGCGAACACTGAACAGACTCAGTGATGATTGTTGGAACTGAAAAGACAGAAACATAAATACAACGTATAGGTGAAAAGGGATTATCATCAAATTACTGAGAGAGAGGATCAACAATCTTCCCTTATTTGATGATAATAAGACAACATAAAGAAAGTTGTCTTATCAAATAACAATAAGGAAAAGTTACATCTAAAGTATATGTCCATTTTTATTGTTTTGAGATCTTTTTTAGTGAGTCAATATTTGTTTGAGAATTTTCTTAAGTTATATCTAAGAGAAAATTACAAGTAGGGAAACTGAAAGCTTATTCACTGACTTATAAATTGTCAGTGAATGTAAAAAGTAACACTTGAACTCATAAACTTGTGTCCATATTACTTTTTTCAGGGATCTTTTTCAGTGAAGTACAAGAAATACTCATTTTGTGACATTCTGTCATTTCGGAGTTTCAGGTTATCACTTTATTATAGATCCTATATTTATAATTATAAATTTATTAGGATCTAGTCATGGTGGTTAGAGTACATCTGACTCAGTACCCAAAGTTTAGCTTGGAAGATCCGCCTCAGCAGGCAATTGATAAAGTCAACTTGTGTAATGCCAAATATTTTAAAAACGTTCCAAATAAAATAAAGTTGATATTATAAACTTTTAAAATTAAAATGCAAAAGTCTCATTTCAATGTCCACATAATTTATTAAAAGACGGAGTTTTGAAATTAGTAATGTCGTTTTATTTATGTTTGGGTAGATTATAGTGGGTTTATCGTTAATTTGAAAAATAATAAAAAGTTTTATTGGGTTTGGGCCTTGAGGGGCCAACCCACTTCTTTCTTTAAAAATTCTCATATAAATACCCCACTCCCTTTGAAAAAAAATTATCATATATCCAAAATATCGACAGCTTGAAAACCCTTTCATCTCTCTCTAAAAATCAATCACCYTCCAGCCGATTCCATCATCAAGCAAGCTTAGGAATTCTGTCAATCTTGAAGATTCCCAGGATTATAAGAAAAAGGTATGATACTAGTTATCTTACTTTTGCAAATCATTAGAAGTCTTTATCCTTCTTCTCCTACATCCCGATCTTGCAGCAAATTTCTGGAAAGTATGAAGGGGGGGGATTATGAGTCACAGACATGAAAATGTCTTCAAATGGACGATAATCTATGATCCATATTCTCAAATTTTTACTAAAGTAGGGGAAAAATCGTTTGCATGTAGAGTTTATTCATGAAAGGTATACTTCGGAATATGATAGGGTCTTGCATGCATCTTTAATCTACCCTATCTTCCTCAAAAACTCAATAGAATCGGGAAATAATATTTCTGGAGATTTTACTTATTTTTGCTATCTTGAAAGTGGTGTTAAAATTCTTGAAAAATGATGAGTTTAGACCCAAAAAAGACTGTCACTCGTTGAATGTGCAATCTGTTTTGGGGGTTGTGTAACTCGAGATTGTAGGGTATTTATGAGGGACTTAAACCCACTAAAATTCCTTGGTATTTGGAAAATGTCGGCTTAGCTCATGATTGTAATGATGTAAAAAGTGGACATAAAAAAATGACTTTTGGAAGGTTCTACTTTTATAGTTTGGTAAAACCCAAAAAAAAAAAAAATTGGAACATAATGTATAATCTGTCCAAAAATCAGCTTTTCAGAATATGATTTCGATTTCTTTTAATATATAATTTTTGGGCTATTTTTAGATTAAATAATAAAATATCAACTTAAATTTATGAAAACTCGATGGCATTGCATGGGATGCAACTTAATTTATCCTTCTCAAGAACCCATAAGTGACCATAGTTCTGGTTGTTGGCCTGTTTAGGAAGTTAGGGCAGGCGTTGAAAGCTTCAAACGTCATTCTCTTGGATATTCACCTATAAAACTGTGAGTTCTCACGACCCCACTTTTAATGCTTTGTCTATTTTATTGGGGGAAAAGCATGTGAGTAAGCAAACTATGCATGTTTATTTATTGAAACCATTGGACTAAAGAACTGTTTAATCAAACTTTATTGAAACCATTGGACTAAAGAACTGTTTAGTCAAGCTTT
>NC_037544.1:25578716-25580641 GCF_001531365.2 Cynara cardunculus var. scolymus | reverse complement strand
CTGATCACCTGTGTTTAACTTACATATAATAAGAAGAACTTAATCGGTTGTACTAGAGATATGCTCCCGTAAAGAAATTGTTATGAAAAGCATGATTTTATGTGTTACACTCACTATGAATATCCATTGCCCTAGAAAGACCAGAGACGTTGGGTAGAAAAACCCTTATCTTGTTAGGTGTCCATGTTGGACCAGAGGCTCTGGTTAGAAGAACCAGAGGCGATGAGATAGAAATTCCATAAAATTTCTAAGTGTTTAAGTGGCATCAGAAGCTCTGGTTAGAAGGACCAGAGGCAATGGGATAGAAATTCCATAAAATTTCTAAGTGTTTAAGTGGCATCAGAAGCTCTGGTTAGAAGGACCAGAGGCAATGGGATAGAAATCCCATAAAGCTATAAAGTGTGTATGTGGTACTAGAAGTTCTGGTTAGAAGGACCAGAGGCAAAGGAATAGGAATTCCTTAAATTTGTTTGAGTTCATGAACACACCAGAAGCACTGTTGAAAAGGAAACCAAAGATCGATGGATAGGTTACTTAGTATTTTTCTAAGTATGAAAGTTGAACCAGAGGCTCTAGTCATGCAACCAGAAGCTCTGGTAAGTGCAAGTATGAGGAATCAGAGGATCGATGGATAATAAATCCATAATTATTCTAAGTGTGGATGTTGAACCAGCGGTTGATAAAATAGAATTCCATTGATTTGCCAGAGGACCGATGGATAAGAAATCTGTTCCTAAGGATTTTAGTTAAACCAGAAGCTCTGGTCATGAGACTAGAGGCTCTGGTCATGAAACCAGAGGCTTTGGTAGTACAACCAGAGACTTTATATTTTGAAGGTCTAGTTTGATTTCCACCCTTAGCCTTGTTTAGAAGCTTTGGTTATATCTCTAAGCATTTATAGATGGTGTAATTAGTAATTAAGATTATTAATGTCGCAGCTCACTATGGCGTCGTCCGATCCTAGTGAATACTCGGTCGATGAATCCGGTTACGTGGTTGGCCACTCTAGAAGAAACTCATCCCACAATGAAGAAATAGACCCGTATGAGCAGAACACTGCGACCAGTGGGGCATATGCTTCTCCACAAGCATCTTTCCTACCCCCATCGGAGCCAGCACCCGATGTTCCACCACGATCTTATCATGGCTCAAGGATCAGAGTCACGCCAAGGAAGAGCATTCCACTGCCGCAACGTGTGGCATTTGAAGACTCTGTTAGAGTCATAGGAGAGACATCCCGACCGCAATTGGGGAGCAGGATAACTCAAGTGGTGACCGGGGTACCTGCGTCCTGCACCCGGGGCATGAATCCGGCTGAAAGAGAATGGGTAAGGAGAATCGCATCCGATACGCAAGTGCACCAGACTCGGCTGGGATACCACCATCACATCCTAAACAATCTGTCCGATGTGATGGAAGCACACCATCAGCGCATGTTGAGGAACATGGACGCCATCGCTGCAGCAAGGCGGGAAATAAGGAGGTTGTACAGATGGTTGGTAGTAAGTAGAGTGGTGATGCTAATTTTGGGAATAGTGATAGGATGGATGTTGTTCTAGAAGAAGGATTAGTGGTAGGATGCCCACTCTTTTGCGTAGAAACTCACTATCCTGTTTTGTGTACTATAAATGTCTTTGAATGCATAATATTTTTTTTGGGAAATGTTTATTTATGTCAAGTCATGGTGTGCATAAGATTAATCTATTCTGATTATGTAAATGCTTGAATAATATACATGCGATGAACACTCTTGCCATCATTTAAATGATTGGAAGCTATCACCCTTATTATGCCACAAAAATGACGAATTCCCTTCTGACTTAGGCCTAAAAAGATGCCGCTAAGGAGGGAAAATCCCGAGATTGCACGACTTGTGTCAGAACAACTTCTGGCCGCACTCCCCAACATAGTCAGTCAAGTGGCTG
>NC_037544.1:25569910-25576131 GCF_001531365.2 Cynara cardunculus var. scolymus | reverse complement strand
GGAGGTGGGTCGAACTTCTCAACGATTATGATTGTGAAATAAAGTATCACCCGGGGAAAGCTAATGTGGTAGCAGACGCCTTAAGCCGGAAAGAAAAGGTGAAACCATCAAGGGGACGAGCCATGGGAATGTTGGTCCAAACCAATCTAAAAACGCAAATTCTCGAAGCTCAAGAAGAGGCGTTGAAATCGAAGAATCTGAAGAACGAAACCCTGCATCACTTAGAAAAGGAATTCGAAATTCGAGAAGACGGGGTGCGTTACTTCAGAAATAGAGTTTGGATACCAAGGAACGACAATATCCGGTCAACAATTCTGGAGGAAGCCTATCGCTCTAGATACTTTATTCACCCAGGATCCGATAAGATGTACAAAAGGCTAAAAGAATATTACTGGTGGCTAGGAATGAAAAAGGACGTTGCTTTGCACGTAAGTCAATGTTTAACCTGCGCAAGGGTAAAAGCTGAACATCAGAAACCATCTGGTCTTTTTCAGCAACTAGGGATTCCCCAATGGAAGTGGGATCAGATATCAATGGATTTTGTTACAAAGTTACCCAGAACCAGGAAATGATATGACTCAATTTGGGTCATAGTGGATCGACTTACGAAATCCGCACACTTTTTACCTGTTCGAGAAGACTTTAGTACGGAAAGGCTTGCACAGTTATATATCAATGAAATTGTATTGCGGCATGGAGTACCTATTTCCATCATATCAGACAGAGATAGTCGTTCTACTTCGCGATTATGGCAATCAGTTCAAAAGGCACTAGGCACGAGGCTGGACTTGAGCACTTCCTATCATCCTCAGACGGATGGGCAAACGGAAAGGACAATCCAAACGCTAGAGGATATGTTACGAGCCTGTGTGATAGACTTTGGGGGTAGTTGGGATATTCATCTGCCATTAGATGAGTTTTCCTACAACAATGGATATCACACTAGTATCTAGTGCGCACCATATGAAGCCTTGTATGGGCGCAAGTGGTGACAGACAGCTGACTAGGCCTGACATTATCCAGGAGACAACCGACAAAATCTCAATCATCCAAGAAAGGCTTAAAGCTGCAAGAGATCGTCAGAAGAACGCTGATAACCGAAAGAAGCCATTGGAATTTCAAGTGGGTGATAAAGTCCTTTTGAAAGTATCTCCATGGAAAGGGATTGTACGCTTCGGAAAGAAAGGAAAGCTTAGCCCAAGGTATGTTGGTCCATTTGAAATATCTGAAAAAGTAGGACCGGTTGCATACATACTAAGCTTACCCCCAGAGTTGAGTGTCATCCATGATACATTTCATGTATCAAACCTTAAGAGATGTTTGACCGACGAAACATTGGTTCTACCTTTGGAAGACATTCAAATTAATGAACGGTTACGTTTCATTGAAGAACCGATTGAAATCCTCGACCATAAAGACAAACAATTGAGGTGTAGCAAGATCCCGATGTAAAAGTGCGTTGGACTTCGAGGCATGGACCAGAGTTCACGTGGGAAAGAGAAGATTTCATGAAAAGCAAATATCCCCATTTGTTCGCAAGCAAGTCATGATCTGAGGTTGACGAATAAATTTCGGGACGAAATTTTTCTGACATGGGAAGACTGTGACATTCTGTCATTTCGGAGTTTCAGGTTAGCACTTTATTATAGATCCTATATTTAGAATTATAAATTTATTAGGATCTAGTCATGGTGGTTAGAGTACATTTGACTCAGTACCCAAAGTTTAGCTTGGAAGATCCGCCTCAGCAGGCAATTGATAAAGTTAACTTGTGTAATGCCAAATATTTTAGAAACGTTCCAAATAAAATAAAGTTGATATTTTAAACTTTTAAAATTAAAATGCAAAAGTCTCATTTGAATGTCCACATAATTTATTAAAAGAAGGAGTTTTGAAATTAGTAATGTCGTTTTATTTATGTTTAGGTAGATTATAGTGGGTTTATAGTTAATATGAAAAATAATAAAAAGTTTTATTGGGTTTGGGCCTTGAGGGGCCAGCCCACTTTTTTATTTAAAAATCCTCATATAAATACCCCACTCCCTTTGAAAAAAAAATTCTCATATATCCAAAATATCGACAGCTTGAGAACCCTTTCATCTCTCTCTAAAAACCAATCACCCTCCAGCTGATTCCATCATCAAGCAAGCTTAGGAATTCTGTCAATCTTGAAGATTCCCAAGATTATAAGAAAAAGATATGATACTAGTTATCTTACTTTTGCAAATCATCAAAAGTCTTTATCCTTCTTCTCCTACATCCCGATCTTGCAGTAAATTTCTAGAAAGTATGAGGGGGGGGGGGTTATGAGTCACAGACATGAAATTGTCTTCAAATGGACGATAATCTATGATCCATATTCTCAGATTTTTACTAAAGTAGGGAAAAAATCGTTTGCATGTAGAGTTTATTCATGAAAGGTATACTTCGGAATATGATAAGGTCTTGCATGCATCTTTAATCTATCCTATCTTTCTCAAAAACTCAATAGAATCGGGAAATAATCTTTCTGGAGATTTTACTTATTTTTGCTATGAAAGTGGTGTTAAAATTCTTGAAAAATTATGAGTTTAGACCCCAAAAAGACTGTCACTCGTTAAATGTGCAATCTGTTTTGGGGGTTGTGTAACTCGAGATTGTAGGGCATTTATGAGGGACTTAAACCACTAAAATTCCTTGGTATTTGGAAAATGTCGGCTTAGCTCATGATTGTAATGATGTAAAAAGTGGACATAAAAAATGACTTTTGGAAGGTTCTACTTTTAGAGTTTGGTAAAACCCAAAAAAAAAATATTTGGAACATAATGTATAATCTGTCCAAAAATCAGCTTTTGAAAATATGATTTCGATTTCTTTTAATATATAATTTTTGGGCTATTTTTAGAATAAATAATAAAATATCAACTTAAATTTATGAAAACTTGATGGCATTGCATGGGATGCAACTTAACCTGTGAGTTATCACGGCCCCACTTTTAATGCTTTGTCTATTTTATTAGGGGAAAAGCATGTGAGTAAGCAAACTATGCATGTTTATTTATTGAAACCATTGGACTAAAGAACTGTTTAGTCAAGCCTTATTGAAACCATTTGACTAAAGAACTGTTTAGTCAAGCGTTGTTTGAAACCATCGGACTAAAGAACTGTTTAGTCAAGTTTATTATGTCATGAAATACTGACTGTTATTGCACTATAAAATAAATGCTAAATTGATGTGCTTGAGAGTATATTTTCCAAATAAAGTCCCCGTCCGTAAACGCTACTTGTTAACTCGGGCACGTTCCCAGGCCGTGGTATTGTGGATAGCCGTTATTGTGTTGACAGTCCCACCTAAAAAGGGGTGCACATTAACTATGTTTTCTTGGTCTAATCATGTGGAATTTGGACCACCGCTAAATTAGTACTACTACGAACTGTGGGACCTAAGTAAGTGTACGGGCTACTTATGGTCGTTCGTAAAATAATGGGCACGTTGGTCAGGTAAGRCTCAGTAGCGTCTCAAGTTCTTACATCGTGGAAGATTTACATTTATTAAGTGCAAAAGATTCACATAAGTTTGCAAATATTTGGTTTATGCATTAAAATGTTTTATGCATATGAAAACCCGTGAGCTCACCAACTCTTTGTAGTTGACTCGTTTTATGTTCCATGTTTTTCAGGTAACAAGTAAGAAATGAAGTACTTTGGGAGCATACTCGTGGCAAAACAGATTAAGTTCGAAATGGAAGTTTTGTAAAAGAAGTATTTGTCAAAAAAATTGGTTATAATGTTAAACTCGTTTTATTTTGAAAAATTGGAAAATGTTATTTATTAACGGTTGCTGTGACTCGCTTACCTGTTGCATCTCGTGTTTCCGCTTTAGCGGGGTGTGACACATTTTATTATCGTTGGTAATATTGCAAGTAGTTCAGTACATGTCTAATGCTTACAGACTAGAAGATTAATCACTGAAAGTAGACATAGTACAATAGATTTACAAGGAAAAGTGAACAATTATTACAAAAGAGAACCTATTCTAGAACACTCAGATCTATGTAGCTAGGTACATCTTCACCAAGGTTTATTCGACGTAGGCATTCTCTTCGTATCTTCAGGTCCATGACTTTTCCAGGCATGCTATCATCTATCCAGAGCAAGAGGTAAACCAAATGGCCCATTGGACATAGATGTAGCTCTGACATTCTCTGAAATCTGACTTCACCTTCATAGTCAAGGAATATAATATTAGACCCAATAATTAATAAGTGTAAAAGTAATGAAGAACGATAAGTGATGAAGAACGAGAAGACCGACGAAGACAATAAGGAAGAATTGACTAAGTCTGAAGAACAACCAGAGGATCGATGAACAACCAGAGATGCAATGGAAAGAGCATTTTCATCAGTCCTCTGGTCAACAACACTTAGAGTTTTCTTTAGCAATTCAACCAGAGGCATACGATGAAGATATAAAGATAAAGTTGAATCATCATCCCATGAAAGACAGCTGGAGATAACAAATCAACAGCTGGATTTCAAGTTTATCTTAATTTAGAGCTTATCCATAGTTTAGATAAACTTTATCCATTAGTAGAAAATTAGCTAAATAGTCTCATTAGATAGTTATCTTCTAATTAGTCTTTTAGTATAAATAGGTGATTAGGCCTATTGTAATCAATGTCGGTTTTATGTTTTTCATATTGAATAAAGTGAAATCATTGGCACTCAAGATTATTCTTTGAATGTTCATACATTGTTCTTGAGTGTTCATCATTTTGTTCATCCAAACACTATAATTTGGTTATTCTTAACTCGATTATTAGTGTTATTGAGAGATCTGGGATCAACAATTGGTATCAGAGCCAATTGATTGTTCTTCCAATCAAACGGTCATCTAAAATCTCTCAATTCACGTCTTTCACAAAACCTCTTCACCAAAAACGTAAATTTTCTCTCTTCTAAAAATCTCCAATGGCTAACTGGAACTCAGCCTACAGTGTTGGTTCCCTCACCAAACCTCCAACTCTTCAAAGAGAAGAATACCCATAATGGAGGATACGAATGGTGAATTTTCGGAAGGGATTGACAGAAATCTTTTGCGATCTGTCATGGAGGGTCCCTATGTTCCACAGACTCTTCTTCCGAGAGTTCCAGGAACAAATACAACAGCAGAAATTCCTGCCTACTACATGCCCAAGGACGAGAAAAATTGGGATGAAGACGACATAGAGCGGGTTGAGACCGACAAAAAGGCCAAAAGACTAATAATTATGGCCATACCCAATGAAATATTTCAATCCCTTGACGCATGTTCCACAGCCAAGGAACTATGGGATGAGCTGGCAAGCCAATTGGAAGGAGGGGCAAAAACGAAGAAGAATCGTAGAGCTCAATGTCTCAACGAATACGCTAACTTCAAGGCTCTTCCTGATGAACCGATTCAGAAGACGTATGATCGTTTCAACAAATTGATTAATCAATGTCGCCGAAACGATATCTCCAGAACAAAGGAAGAAAACAATGTTTTATTCCTTAAAAGTCTCGGCGATGAATGGAGACAACTGTCAATGTCCCTACAAGCAAATCAGGACTTAGACGGTTGGTCACTCCATGACATATACGGAACGCTTGCTGCATAAGAGAACGACATCTTGAAGAAAAAGGTGTCCATCGGTGGACCCCTGGCTCTAGCAGCTGAAGAAAAGGAAGTTTCAAGGACCTCCACCAAAGACAACAAGAAGAAAGGAAAGAAAGCACTAGTAGTGGAATCAGAGTCTGAAGATGAAACATTTGAATCAGATGATGATATCAAAGCCTTTGCCAAATCTCTGGCCTTAATAACAAAGCAGTTCCTATTAAAAAGTTTATCAAGAAACCCTATGAATGAAGAGAGTTCAAGAGGGAGAGGTACCGGCCATCCTATGAAAAGAAGCCATATAAATTCCATCAAAGGGAAGACATAAGAGTTGAAAGAGAAGAGAGAGAAGAAAGAAGAGAAGATAGAAGAGAGGAGAAGAGAGAGGACAGAGATGGAAGGAAAAATGACCTCCACTGTTTCAGGTGCGGAAAAATTGGTCATTTTTCCAAAGAATGTAGAGGACGACTGGTAAAGGATGCTGACTACTACAAGAATAAATACAAGTACAATCCTAGAGAGCGAAGCCTGATGGCTGAGAAAGAAAACTGGGTGTCTGATTCTTCATCCGATGAAGAAGACAAAGCACTCATATGTCTAATGGCCAC
>NC_037544.1:25567360-25569300 GCF_001531365.2 Cynara cardunculus var. scolymus | reverse complement strand
AAAGAAATCCACCCTTGAATCCACATTCAAACTTGGATGCATTCAAAAACCCGACTTTTTTCCAAAACCAAAAGCAAATTTTAAAAGAGTTAAAGTCGATGGAAAAACTGTCGTTTCAAGATAGGATTTTGAAAATGTGGTGTACGAGAGCAGTACATGTAAGAATACTGATGAAGGAATGACACCTCTAAATCAGAGACCGATGGAAACCCTATGGTCAAACCAGAGTCTCTGGGTGTCAATTCCACTTCATCAGCAAGTACCGTTGATGAAAAGAAGAATCCTAATGAGGAACCATCAGCTAATGAGTCAATGAACCATCCGGGTAAAACCGAAAGTTCAGCTAAGTCAGAACTGATGGAACCTCAAACAGATCACTTTGAAGCATCAACTTCTAAACCCACACCTCCCACAAACATCCATGCTAATTTTGATTTCGAGAAATCAGCGAGAGGCTTTCTCGATTACGAATTTGAAGAGGAAACAGTATGTGAATCACCAATAATCATTAAGGATAAAAAGCCTACAAACATCAAATCCTCAATGAAAACTAATGTTCCACCATCGATGAAGTCTTCGGACAAAGGAAAGGGAAAGCTGAGAAATAGCAACTCTGCCAAAGATAACTCACAAGGCCCTAGTATACCCTTTAAGTTCATTAAGTTTACTCGTGAGCAAAAAACAGAAGTGGCCTGCCTCTGAGAAAACTAACCACCACTTTTTCTCTCATTCAGCTGAAGAAAAGCAGACCTTCCTCAGGAGAAAAGAAGTAAACACAAAGACCCCTTCACATAAAAAATCCGAACTAGATAGGAAGTTTGTAAAAACAACCAATGCTAGGACAGGATTTACAACTCCCACATTTACTTCTTTATGTTCAGCGAATAAAAAGAATGCTAGACATTTATGCCCAAAATACAATAATTGTCAATGTTTAGCTCTTTTACAAAACTTGAGGAATCACATGTTGACACATCACTGCATATTCTCCCAACACGTTCATCGCTACAAAGTTAAAACAAATGAGAACGTGAAAAAGCCCAAATCCAAGGGCAAAGGAAATACTAATAAACCCAAGCCGTCAAAGGGTGATGAAAAGAGAGTGGTATCTCCTACTAACAAACGTGGACCCATTAAGAGATGGGTACCTAAAACCCCTTAATTTGTCTTACAGGACCAGCATGTGCAACCATGGTACATGGATTCCGGTTGCTCCAGACACATGACTGATGACAAGAGTCAGCTATCCTTCTTCATCGAAAAATCTGGAGGCTCTGTGACTTTTGGAGACAACAGCACAGGTACAATCAAGGGATATGGCACTCTCATCAAAGGCAACATCTCTATCAGCAAAGTGGCTTATGTGTTGAAGGTTTGAAGCACAACTTACTAAGCATAAGCCAGTTCTGCGACAAGGGTCTTGAAGTCAGGTTCCGCAAAGGTTTCTGTATCATAGAAACAAAGCCTGGTCAAACAATCATCAAGGCAAAAAGAGAAGGAAATCTCTATCTTCTAGATTTTGAATCCTATATGGGACAAGACACCCTTTGTCTTGTATCTCATAAGAGCAATGAAAATTGGCTATGGCATCAAAAGTTCTCACATCTCAACTTTGATGCACTACGAAAACTAGCCACACAAAAGTTGGTCAAGGGAATTCCGGATCTCAAATTCGAAAAAGATCATCTTTGCTCAACCTGTGAGATGGGAAAGCTAAGACGGGCCTCACATAAAACCAAGTCAGAAACCTCCTGCATCAAGCCTTTGGACATGGTACATATAGACCTCTGTGGGCCTATATCAACTCAAAGTCTCTCTGGAAAGAAGTACATGTTAGTATTGGTTGATGAATACTCCAGATACACCTGGGTTGAATTTGTAAAGAAGAAATCAGATGTTCCAGACCTACTAATTGGAGTGATGAAAAGGCTCCAAGTCCT
>NC_037544.1:25564956-25566885 GCF_001531365.2 Cynara cardunculus var. scolymus | reverse complement strand
CTTGTTAAAATAGTGAAATCAGGGGGTTAGTGGTAAATGTCAGAAAGTTTTGGGGGACAAATGTCATCTTTTCAAAGGACGAGGGACCTGTTTTGCCGTTAGTACAAGTCTGTTTGAGAAAACGACCCATCGGCCTAAAACTCGGGATTTGTCTGATTTCTTCAACTAATAAGCCAAAACTCTTGGCATATAAATTGTAGAGCTCCGGCTTAAGATCAATTTGGTTCAAATAGCTAAGAAAATGAGCGAATATTGAGAGAGATATCTAAGTTTGAAGTTCGGATTGAAAATCTCGGTATTTTCCACCGATTTTAGGTGAGATTCTTAACCAAATCTCTTGATTTTTTATGTCTATGACTTCGTTTTTAAGCACTCTATCAAACCCCAGTAGCCTCATATCTCATATTTGTGTTTTCGTTGTTCGATTTTCATGTTTTTAAGTTGTTGAGTTTTAGTTTTAAAAACAAACTTTAAATGAGTAGATGGGACTTATTTCTTGACGAAAATTTGTGTTCTTTATGTCAAAGTGTTGGTAAAAATATTACCAAGAGTTTGGCGTAAAAAGAATGAAGAAAAAGGGTCAAGAAACGAGCAATTTTGAAGCTCGAAAAGCTCGAAAACGAGCAGCTATGGCTGCTGTTTTCGTTGCTGTTTGGGCTGGGCCGACCACTGTTTTCGTTGCTGTTTGGGCTGGGCCTACCTTGCTGCTGGGTCACATGTTTAAGAAAAATAAAATTGTTAAAGGCGTGAGCTGAGGGGGGGATTTGAACCCGTGACCTCAGCCTTGAAATTTCAAACATTAACCAATGGGCTACACACATGATCTGTTGCTTTATATGCGTCCATCTTATTTATATGCAGTATACAAGCAATATAATTTTCTCAACATAAACTTTACAAAACTTTCGTTAAGTTCGTTTGTATTTTGTAAAATACAAACTTTGACCCCATTTCGATCATTTATCCCGTTTAGTTACCAAAATGACCATACAACGTGGAAATCGGTATTTTAGCGATACCTTACGTATTTGCTTCATAAATTACCGAAATGACCCTATGTCTTGGGGATTGGTCTATGAACTTCATTTTTTTATATATTATTATTTTTATAAAATTACCAGAACGATTATATATTTAGAAATCAGTATTTTAGCAATACTTTACCTATTTGCTTACCGAAATGACCCAATGTCTTGGGAATTGGTATATGTGCTTTATTTTGAATTGTTACCCTTATAAAATTACCAAAATGACCTCACAATTAGGGAATCGGTATTTCAACAATACTTTGAGTATTGCTTAATAAAATTACCAAAATGCCCCTATGCCTTGGGATTGGACTTTTAAGCATAATTTTAATATTCGACTTATGAAATATACCAAGAATGTTCTAAATTAGGGAATTGGTTAAAGCTATACCTTTGGTATTCGGCTTCTTAAGATTTACCGAAATGCCCCTAGACTTGGAAAATTGGTATTCTAAACATTATTTCGAGTATTGATTATGTTGAACTTTAAACTTATGAAATGACCGTTATTTATATGTGTGTGACATGTTGTCACCTTCATTTACTTACAAATCTTAAACGAGACGTTTTGGTCACAAAACATTATTTACGTTGCGAACTATTTAGTTTTGTTATTTTGGTAGAATATTTATTATTCAAGAAAATGTGAAGAATATTGCTTATTTTATAAAATGAACGAGCAACAATTAATATTTAACGACGTCACATTATTAATAATATTTCAAGGAAATATTGGAGTAAAACATGAGATATGATGTTATCGGGGGTTGACCACTAAAAGGAAAAGTCGTGTTAAGATTGTTAAAGAATAATAATCAATTTAATTACGATTATTTAAGATGCTTAGGAATGGTATAAATTATCATGTAGGTTGCCGTTTTTGAGAGAACGACCTATCGAA
>NC_037544.1:25562644-25564206 GCF_001531365.2 Cynara cardunculus var. scolymus | reverse complement strand
AATTTTAAGTTCGTATTTTTGTTCATGACATAAGTTATTAAAAATGACGTCACGGCACTCGAAAGAAAGAGAAAGAAAAAAAAATCGGGGCGTGACATTATCCATCACATTCTGGGCTGAAGCTATTTCCACTGCATGCTTCACCCAGAATCGATCAATCATCAACAAGAGGCACCAGAAGACACCTTATGAGCTCATCAACCAAAGAAGACCAAATGTCAAATATTTTCATGTCTTTGGGTGCAAATGCTTTGTACTCAACGATAGAGAATATCTTGGCAAGTTCGACAAGAAAGCTGATGAAGGGATTTTCCTGGGCTATTCTCAAACTGCCAAGGCCTACAGAGTGTACATCAAAAGGACAAGAATCGTCATAGAAAGCATCAATGTGTCCTTTGATGATTCCACACCAATGACTTCTGGACACAACAGTTTAGAACTCGGACTTCAAAGAAGAGCATCTGATTCATCACTTGGCAAACCCAATGAATCAGAGTTAGCTCAATTATTAGAAGACATCTTCGACGAAGAAGTAAACTCTGGACATGCACAAAATGCAAAATCCATCTCCAGAACTGATGAAGAATATGAAGTCTCCAATGCTAAAGGTACATCTCTTACTGAAACTCATGTTACTTCATCTTCTACTTCTTCTGTGTCTTCTGATCAAGATCAAGAACTAGAGTCTAACTCTTGAGATGATCTCTTCGAGGGGAAGCAAGCAGTCCCATCAGCCGATGAAGAACTGCATCTTGTTGCTCCAGAACCCCAATCAAGCACCAAATGGACAAAAGATCACCCACACCACCAAATCATTGGTGATCCAACATCTGGTGTCAAAACGAGATCTGCCACTGCCAATGAATGACTCTTCGCCAACTTTCTTAGCATGATAGAACCAAAGAAAATTTCTGAAGCCCTTCAAGACCCAAACTAGATAGATGCGATGCAAGAAGAACTACTCCAGTTTGAAAGAAACAAGGTATGGTCCCTCATGCCTCTACCCAAAGGAAAGACGGCCATAGGAACGAAATGGGTCTTCAGAAACAAGAAGGACGAAGATGGCATAGTCATAAGGACAAGGCCAGGCTTGTTGCCAAGGGCTACTGCCAGGAAGAAGGGATTGACTACGATGAGACATTTGCTCCCGTCACAAGACTTGAGGCCATCCGGATATTCCTAGCCTATGCAGCTATCAAAGGCTTCAAAGTTTATCAGATGGATGTCACGTCTGCCTTCCAAAACGGCAAACTTCAAGAAGAAGTATACGTGCAGCAGCCCCCTGGGTTTGAAGATCCAAAACATCTAGATTATGTCTACTTTCTGGACAAAGCTCTCTTTGGGCTGAAGCAAGCACCCAGGGCTTGGTATGAAACACTATCCACCTTTCTCATCAACAATGGATTCAAAAAAGGTACAATCGATACAACCCTCTTTCTCAAAAAGCACAAAGGTGATATCTTACGTGTTCAAATATATGTGGACGACATTATATTTGGTTCTACAAATGCAAAACATTGCAAAAACTTCTCAGAGTTGATGAAAAGCAAACTTGAGATGAG
>NC_037544.1:25506319-25562213 GCF_001531365.2 Cynara cardunculus var. scolymus | reverse complement strand
TCTGGAAGCTGTCAACTCTTGGGGGACAAGCTGGTAAGTTGGACATCCAGAAAACAAAATTGTGTCTCAACCTCTACAGCAAAAGCAGAATATGTTGTTGCTGCTTGTTGTTGTTCACAAGTTCTCTGGATGAAGACTCAGCTTAAAGACTATGGATTCCATTATGACAAAATTCCCATCCTTTGTGACTCCAAGAGTGCCATAGCAATCTTTGCAAACCCAGTGCAGCATTCCAAGACCAAGCACATCGATGTAAGATACCATTTTCTAAAAGACAATGTTGAAAAAGGTAATATAGAAATGTACTTTGTTCCTACTGAGATTCAACTTGATGACATTTTCACAAAAGCTCTTGATGAGAAAATATTTTTATTCCTAGTCAGCAAGATGGGTATGTTGAATCTCACCACTTAAAGGCAATAAATATTCTTAAATCAGAGATTCTCAATATCTCATAGTTATGCCTACAAGTGATACATAACAAGAAGCCATAATCAATAAGTACCCCAAACCAGCGTCTCTGGTTCTAAAGACCAGAGCCTCTGGCCATGAAGAAATCTTTTAATATGGCTTAAAGTTTTTCATCGCCTTTGGACCCAGAGACCTCTGGTCCAAAGAAAATACTTAGCTTTTATTCACTAAGTATTGCCTTTGCAACCAGAGCCTCTGGTTCTATAGACCAGAGTCTCTGATTTCTCTCTCTTTGAGACCAGAGCCTCTGGTTCTATAGACCAGAGCCTCTGGATTCTCATCCTTTGAGACCAGAGCCCTTTTGGACTCCATCGCATTTCATCTATGTAACCAGAGCCTCTGGTTCTAAAGACCAGAGCCTCTGGTTTCCAAGTCCTTTGCGACCAGAGCCTCTGGTTTCCAAGTCCTTTGCAACCAGAGACCCCTGGTTTCCAAATAAGACTTGGCATGCTAAATCCCCCTTTCATTCATCTTTCATATCATCTCTAAGACCACCAGAGCCTCTGGTACTAAAGATCAGAGCCTCTGGATTCATACTCTTTGTAACCAGAGCCTCTGGTTCTAAAGACCAGAGCCTCTGGACCTAAAGAGTCCCCCACCCACCCTTTCTCACTCATGCACTTAACCATTTTTCATACTTCCCTTCATCGCTTTTGCAACCAGAGCCTTTGGTTCTAAAGACCAGAGCCTCTAGATTCATTGCCCTTGCAACCAGAGCCTCTGGTTCTAAAGACTAGAACCTCTGGATTCATTGTCTCAAGACGGCTCACGATCTCCAAATCAAATCACCTTTTACCCAACCGACTCCCATTTTCATGATTATTTAAATATAATAATCAAGAAAACCTGTTCATATTCCCCATCCCCCTACCCCACCCCCCACCTCCTCCGTACCTATAAATACCCTTCTTCAACCTCCATTTACTCTTTACGCTTCCTAAAACTGCAAACATACCTTGACGAACGAACTCACCTACAACTTAATACGCAATGGCTTCGTTTGCATCACACGAGTCCAATAACAATGACAACCACGTTCAATCCACCAGCACCGACAGCCGCACCATCGTATTCCTCCCATTGAAGCCCAACAACCACGCCATTGAACTGCAAAACACCCTCTTCGACGACAGGTTTGCCGTCATGATCGAGTTCTTCAAGAACTATATTCTTCTCCATGCACTGACTCTCACTAACACCGGCGTACCACTAAAGTACGTCTAACAGTATTGGCAGATCTGCAAATTCGACCCTGAAAGCCATGTGATAATGGGGGACATTGACGCCCCAAACGACATGATTTGCTCGCTCAAAATCTCGCGGGTAAAAGTATCCCGAGTACTATGCATTCCCACTCATCGAGAACTCGACATCGAGCAATATGCCAAGCCACCCACCACCTCCGACATCCTACGGTTCATCCAAATGCTAGGTTACAATCGTGACCTATGCAATGCCTCCTACTTCAAAAGGCAATGTTTACCGCCAATGTGGAACATGTTCTTCTCCATCTTGAACAGGGCCCTCACCTACAAACTTAGGCCGATGGACCAGGGCAACATCAACATCATGACCATCATGTACGGACTTTTTTCAACATCCCTCTCGACTACGTTTTTCTCATATACAATGAGATCCACACGGCCGTAGTCAAGAAATGCAAGCTCCAGGCGACCGGCAAGCCCCTTACCTCCATTCTGTTTCCTCGTTTCCTCGCTCTATTCATAGGGGATGCGATGAGGAAACATGACCTCCCGACCGAAGAACCATTCACCCCGTCGTCAAAATGCATGGCCATCGACCCACTCTATCGAAGGAAGGATACACCACCAACAGACCCATCTCTAGAGCCATGCTCAGTGTCATTCCAGAGACATCTGAGATACGCAGAACCTACGAACGCTCTCAGATGTCCCATGAACCAAGGGCAGCTACCCCAGAGCGAATAGAGTCGTCCCCAGAAACAAGCGAGGGAGCACATGAGGCATCTTTATCAGATGATGAAGATGATGATGATGATGATGATGACACTCCTCGTGCATCCCTCGGCCCTACTCAAACAAACCCCCCTCCCTCTTCCCAAAGGGCAACCACCACATCTACCCTAGCGATCAAGGCCAAAGGAGTATTAACAAGGACCACCCAGTCAAATCCCACAACCAGCCAGCCATCCAGAGGCCATTTTTCGGGCCTCTGGAGATGACTTATCCAAGGAACCACAACACCCATTGCCCCTCTCCCAACAGAGAGGCGATGCAGAAATAAGAGCCTCATCGCCTCAAGGCTCGACACAACCAACCACACACCCAAAAGCATGTGTTGCTTCTGCCATTGATGAACCCCAAGATCGTTCAGAGCGATCTTCCCTTCGTGCACCACAACCCCCTTCGATACTTGATCTAGCAAAGGGGAAACACACTTACTTCTCTTACCCGACCTCTGAAGCCGAGGAGGAAGAAGAAGTTGTCGTAACATCTGGAGATAGCTCCTCCCTTGAGGGCTATCAAGGACATGATGGAAGTCCTTCAAGACCTACGTTTTCACAAGGCATTGAAGGCGCCTCAGGAGCAGAGGCTCAACCTGCAGTATCCGTTGCTGCAGGGGTTACCCCAATGGCCGAACTGGTCACAAAGGCTGAGTTCCAAGCCTTTGTTGACTTAGTTCAGCGGTCCTTGGAAGACCTAAAACTCATCATCCAAGGTATTGTTGACAACCCACTATCAATCGATACCTCCACCCTTCAACAATCCCTTGGCACCCTTTAACAGACCCTCACTACCCTTGCCAACCAAACTAGAGACAATACCACCCGTCTCCAAATGCTCCAACAAACCGTAACCCAACACCACAACACCACCTCCTCCCTTGCCACCCAAAGAAACCAACTCCTCATCCACTCAATCGCCACCCTCACGGCCCAGGCAACTACGACCGATGAGACCATAGCCACCATAACCACCCAAATAAACACCATCTTCCAAACCCTCAATGCCCTACTCGCCACAATCCTCACCCAACTCCCTCAACCAACACTTCCACAAACATCTTCATCAATCGATGAAATCCTCACCTTCCTCACCACCCAAATGACCAACATCCAAACCACCTTAACCCAACTCCCAGCCACTATACTAGCCAACGTACCCCAACCTCCACCACCTCCACCTCCCTCTGCAGGCCCATCCTTCGATTCAGCATTCTCCTCCTTCGCTGCAGAGGTGAGGAATCTCATCGCCAACCTTCCCCATCCTCCATCAACATCCGCCACCACCTCTGTGCCACCACCGCCCACATCAAGAACATATTTTGCCACCAGAGCCGACCTTCGGGCTCTGTCCAAGGCACTTATCTCATTGTTCAATGAGATAAGTGCAAAGTTTGCCGCCAGATCGGTTGAGCCTACCATTGCGCTGAGGAAGATTCTTCAACAACAGCAAGATCGAACCAACACTCTCCTTTGCACCATGGAACAATGGCACAACAAGGATCGGGTGCGTACTTTGGCCGAGCATATACGGCTTTGGAAGAAGAACAAGTCAAAGGCCTCATGCTTATCAAGTCGCCCCCTCAAACGACGAAGGCATGAGGATCCAGACCCCGATGATCAAGGTCTCGGTCCTCATGAGGGGGAGAGACAGCCCACCATTCCACAAGCAATGGAGTCTGCTGCACCCTCAACATCCCATCACCAACAACAAAACCCACCATCTCCATCACCCCAAACACAACAATCCCCTTCAATCCAAGCAAGGGAACCAGAGGCTCAACCCTCTGAAGATGTACTTAATGTACATGTTCCTCTTGCTACCACACCTGAACCCATCGTGTTGAGTTCCTCAACCGATGAAAATCCATCCACCCCACCAACAGAAACCAATCCACCTTTTACTCCATCACCAACACCAGACCTACCACTAACCCCATCACCAACCCCTTGCGATACACAACCTTTCATCACCCAACCCGATGAACCTGAGCCAACCCAAGAAACCATCCTCTTGCCAACCGATACACACCCCCCAACCGATACACAACCCTCTACCCAAAAACACCCCCCAACCGAACTAACCACGGTGCAAGTGGACATTCGCTCTTCATCTAGGCATCCTCCACAGAGCCTAGTCGATGAAATGATACAGAACATGGAGTCGCTAAGGAGACGTCCAGAGATACCACCAAGGGAACCCATCATGATGAAGAACATCCATCAATACATGTACCACGATCACGATGAAAGCCTATCCCTCAATCCTCCAGTTCTTTCACCATAATCCATGGACCTCCTACATCATCGATTTGTTAGACAGACTACCCAACCACCACAAGTTGTCTTCTCAAACGATGGGATAAAAAAGGTAATGCATATAAAAATAAGGACCTTCACCAACAGAGCAATAAGATATATCGAGTACACGGTGGAGAGAGCTCACGGTCAGGTCAGCGTCTTCAACGATAATGACTTGATCAATCTTAACCCTATGACTTGATCGAACTTTATGCGTTCACAGCTCAACGACATGATCAAGGAATAAGATTTGGGGTGGCAAACAGAGCGATAGTGAAGACGATGGAGACCCTGGTGAAGCACAGAGCCAAGAGTGATTTTCAAATTGCTCTACATTTGGGTGTCGAAAGACTCTCCTGCACCCCACCGAATGAAGACTTTCCTGGCCTGCATCTGCCTCTGTCATAACTCAACCTGAGCTTGGACTTGTCTTCAAGAATGAGTTCGGGGTAAAGAAATTCTTTAGACTAACTGAAGCCTTCAAGTATTCAACTGATACACTTGAGTGGTTTCAGAAGGTTATCAGAGAAAGACTGGGCAGATCTCATGTGCCAAGAGAAGATGGGAATCAACTCATTCATGAGATATCGACAGTTCTCAGTTATCGAAGACTGCTCCTGCGCTTCTGGGATATATCTCAAGGTAGATCATGAATGGAGTTTTACAATTTTTGCCTTATTGTAAATCTCTGTTTCTAGTACTGTAAGAATTCATCATCCAATGGAAATTTTGAATTTGAAGTTTTTCTTTAGATTAGTCTCTGTTCTTCAGTTTTGTTCATAAATTAGTTTATGTTCTTTCATTACTTAGGGGGAAATTGTTATACTCAATAATTAATAAGTGTAAAAGTAATGAAGAACGATAAGTGATGAAGAACCAGAAGACCGATGAAGACAATAAGGCAGAATTGACTAAGTCTGGAGAACAACCAGAGGATTGATGAACAACCAGAGATGCGATGGAAAGAACATTTTCATCAGTGCTCTGGTCAACAACACTTAGAGTTTTCTTCAGCAATTCAATCAGAGGCATATGATGAAGATATAAAGATAAGGTTGAATCATCATCCCATGAAAGACAGCTAGAGATTCCAAATCAATAGATGGATTTCAAGTTTATCTCAATTTATAGCTTATCCATAGTTAGATAAACTTTATCCATTAGTAGAAGATTAGCTAAATAGTTTCATTAGATAGTTATCTTCGAATTATTCTTTTAGTATAAATAGATGATTAGGCCTATTGTAATCAATGTCGCTTTTACGTTTTTCATATTGAATAAAGTGAAATCATTGGCACTCAAGATTATTCTTTGAATGTTCATACATTGTTCTTGAGTGTTCATCATTTTGTTCATTCAAACACTATAATTTGGTTATTCTTAACTCGATTATTAATGTTATTGAGAGATCTGGGATCAACATATAACTCCTAACTCAGGTCTAAAATGCACAGCATTGGGTGTATAGGGACACTTATCTGGCAAGTTAAGATTCAGCATAGAAATGTTTGTACTCTGATGACCCTTCATGACTTCATCTAAGGAGAACCTTGTTTCATGTTCGTTCCTTAGGAATGGTCCATCATTAGGATCAAAGAGCTTAAGTTTCTTCTTCCTACCTTTCTTCAGAGAAGGCCTGTTAGGGACTGCGACATACCTGGACATCCGTTTGATGAGATCGCTGATGGTGTCCTCGATAATTGCCATATATCTTGACTTGGATCGCTGAATGGCTTGCCTGATCTCCATCCATTCGCTGTATCCATATCGGCCAAGGTAGGAAGGGTACTCGATGATGGCATCAAGATTGTCCCTGGTGATGAGAATTGAGACCAGTGTTCCACCGTCTTTTGAACGTCCGCTGATACTGAACGCTGATAATCGGACAGGGACAGACTCTTTTCTTCAGCCTTGCTTCGCTCCATCGCTTGTCCTTTTCCACTAGCTTCAGGTTCTTCTCATGCTCAGCTTCTACAATGGAAAGAAGTTTACCTTAGCCTTGGACAACATTCACCTTCTTGGACTTTCTCTTGGGGAGAATCTTTGCAGCTAGTGACTTGGCCTGCTTTAAGCTGCCTTCAGTCTGCTTCTTCTGAAACTCTAGCTCTTCTTCAGCCTGTAATGCCTTGAGTCTTTCAACTTCTAAAAGGAAGTCAAACTTACCACCACTAGAGGTACAAAGAGGGATTTTTACTCTAGTTTGGTCGAGTGACTCCTTTAGCTAAGTCATCTACTGGTCGGTGGGAGCATTAGAGACTGAGTTTTCAGGGACCCACTCCAGTCGACCGCAGGTGGTTGATGGAATTTGAAGTTGATATTTTGAAGTGATTACTACCTGAGAGGTATAATCTTCAAATAAGGGTTGTTGAGGGATATTAAACAATACCTTCAGGTTCCCTTCTTTAGCGACCGCTTTGCCTTTCGAATTGGGGTCCTGGTTCTTTGATGGAGCAGACTCTTCTTCCCTTTGATCCCCCTGGGATGCAGAATCCCTGAGGGTGACTCCCTTGGTGGCGGTTGTTGGCTTCTGATACTTGATGGTAAAGTCATCTTCATCATCATCGTCATCATCACCATCTAGGTCACTTCCGGGGTCTGGGATGGTAGGTTCATCATCTTCATCATCATCATCATCTTCGTCTTCATCGTCATCATCACCAGCAGCAGTGGTGATGGTAGGATCATCATCCCTAGGGATGGCATCAACTGCTTTAGCTGAAACAGCTTCGGTGGTCGTGATTACAGGAGCAGCAGCTCTAGGAGCTTCAGCTTCAACTACAACTACAACAGATGCTGGAGCAACAGCAAGATCAGAAACAACAACAGCATCAGATGGTCCAGCAGCGTTAGACCTCATCTCCCCCTCTCTGGCTAAGACTTGAGAGTATAAGCCAGAGAGATCGTCCAAGCGCTGATGCTGGAGAACCATCATATCCTCTAGCCTTGACAGAGCACTGGCTAGAGTCGTCGTTGCCGCACGCATCTTATTGAGATGAGAGCGATCATCAGCAGAGGAAGAAGGTGGGATCACTGGAGCTGGTTGACGGACAGCATCCATGATCTGCTGAAGAAGTCCGATATGTTGAACGGCGAGAGCCTGAGCAACATCAACCCTACTGGAGAGAACAACAATGGTGTCAGTGTTGGCTCAAACAGCTTCATGGAGAGTCAGGAGGTGACTCTAAACTTCTTGAACATCTGCTTGGAGAGATGAGAGGTTCGCATCAAGTTCAGCCTTGCGGGGCATCTCTTGGTGAATTTCAGTTATCCTGGAGAGAACCGAATCAACAGCGGGGAGGAGGATTTTGATGTCAGATGCCATATCATAGTCATCATCAATCTCTTCATCCTCTCCAACTTCTTTCTTGCCCCCGTCCTCTTCTTCAGCATCTGGCTGATGCGTAGAAGAAGGACCTGCAAGAGAGGAAATATGAGCAACAAAAGACTCGAGGTTAGTAGATTTGAAGGGGCAGGAAGATGGAATACCTGAGGGGTCATCAATGACATCCAAAGGATTATCACTGGCGTGAGCAAAGTTGTCATCAAGAGAATGGACATCTGTATGCTAAGGAGCATCGAGAGGAGCAACCATAGGTCCAGTGGTGTGTGTCTCAGTATCAGGGAGCACAATCATTGATACATCATCAACACGTGTAAAGACCAAAGAAGGAGGAGAAGATAAAATGGTTGAGAAAAGACGTGGGTGTTCAGTAGTGGTAGCGCTGATATTCACACCTTCAGTGATTTGGGTCACTGAGGCGGTTGGGGTAGGTGTCATCAATACGACAGTGATTGGAGGAATCACTAAAGGGCTGGAAAGGTTAGCTAAAGATGCCTCGGGGTTAAGGCTAGTTTCAATAACTGAAACCTGTCGAGAGGCTTCAGCCAGAGACATGGCTATCCCCTTTTTGGCTTTCTTGGCTCTGTGAGCAAAACCAAGAGTTGGTTGAGAGGGTCGTTTTGAAGAGGTTTTGGTGGCTGGGCTAGACTCGGGGGGGGGGAGGTTTACCCTTGTCCTGGCCACCTGAGAAGAAGAGGTAGTGATTGACACAATAGAAGTTAGCGCCACATCACTGTCCCTCAGCTTATGATCCAGAATCCTGGATCCAAGCTTGGAAACCTGGAGGTTACCTTCTGTAGAGTAATGATATCCAAAGATCCCGCAAAGACCATCGAAAGGAACCTGGTGTAAGACACCACTTTTTCTCGCTGGCGCTTGTTTAGCTTGAGCACCAGGTCATCAAAAATGACCGCAACATAATTTATATTACGACGCTGAATCGCAGATACGCCTATGGTCAAGGCGATCCTAGAGGCCTGGTCCTGGACTCCAGTTTTTCCACCCATGCACTGGATGAAGTGAGAGAACAAGTATTGCCAGATAGCTGACATCCTGTTCTTCTCGATCTTTGACAAGGACTTCATGGGAGCATTTGAGTCCTTCATTGGCCATTGATAGCCAATGGCGCCGAGACACTCGATGATCTCGGCCGTTGTGGGTTCGCTGTCGTAGTGGCCTTTGGGAAGGCGAAGAGCCGTCCTCAAGGTGTTCACGCCAAGCTTCACTTCCATGCGGTTGAAAATGAAGTTGACATGTTCAACCTGTCTTCCAGGATTGACCTCGACGTCCACAACCTCACCAGTGAACCAAAACTGCTGGAGAAGTTCTTTCACTATGATGGGTTCATGGTTGAGTGCGAAGCCGAGCAACGACTGTTTAAGGAAGTCGACCGCTTCTTGGTAGTCCGCCTTGGATGAGGGGATATCCAACAAGGCAATGTGGTTGTTGGCCTTGAAGGATACCTCATCGAGGGAAAAGTTAACATTCTTGGTTGCCATTTGTTTTTAATACGAATAAGATAAAACAGGTTGTTAGTAAAACCAAGATTGTTTTGGGAGAAGAATATAGATAAGTTTTTGAAACAATAAAAACTTCTTTTGAAAAATCCTTAAATAAGATTTAGGGTTTTTCAAGTGGAATGTGTTTAAAGAAATAAGATTATAACCAAGTAAGAGTTGGTTAAATAATCTTTGTTGTTTAATATTTTAAGAGAATAAGTTTCTTAAAAAGATTAAACAAATTTCTTAGAAGAAGATAAAGAAAAGAGATATTGACCTTTAGAGATTTAGAGAGAAAGGTCAAAAAGTTCTTGATGATTTGAGAGAGTTCTTGCTTTGGGAATTATTGCAGAGGTTCGACTAAGAATTTTGAAAGCGTAAAGAGAAAAGTAAAGGAGGGGTCTCATATTTATAGCTAGGGTGAGACAGAAGAAATATGAGAGAGTGAAAAGACGACGGTTGGGGAAAAGGGACCATGATGATAAATGACACGTTCTCATCCATGATTGGATGGCATTATATGAGGTAGCGTAATGACAGTACCTTTTTGCACGTCTCAAAGCGTTGCGCACAGTAAATAGAGAATGTCATCATTAAGACGGTTCATTAACTATTTTCTTTAAAAAACGAAGGGTTTTTAAGAAAACGAAGAGTCATACAATGTTTAACGAAACACTGAAAAAAGATCATTAAAACATTTTGTCACTGAAGATGAAAGACTTCAGTGAAGGTTTTAAGACATCAATGTGAGTGATAAGAGAATCATTGAAATTGGCATTTAAAAATATTTTAATCACTGATCAAAAAGGTTCAGTGATCATTTTTTAATTTTAAGAGAATAAGTATAAAGATATACTTACTTATGGTCAGTGATAAGATCATTGATACCAACTTTTAAAACTTTAGTCACTGAAGAAGAAAAGCTTCAGTGAAGGTTTTAAGTTGAAGAAAAGAGAAGAGTAATCATACCTTAGAGAAAGTAGATATATTTACTCAAAAGTTCAGTGTCAGAGATAAAGCACTAAATCATTTCACTTACTTAGTTATGTTTAATAGCTGAAGATTAGTCTTCAGTGTTTAACATCCCCAATTCGCTGATCAATATGTTTTATCTTGTCTCATCAAGAGGCTTGGTGAAAAGGTCAACGAGTTGATACTCAGTTAGAACGAAGTGAAGTTCAATATCACTATTCATAACATGATCTCTAATAAAATGATATCGGATCTCAATATATTTGGTCTTGGAGTGAAGTACAGGGTTGTTTGCAATTGCAATAGCACTAGTGCTATCACAATAGATAGGAACCTTCGAAAATTGAAGATCGTAGTCTATCAGCTGGTTTTTCATCCAAAGAATTTGGGCACGATAACTACCAGCAGCTACGTATTCAGCTTCAGCTGTTGATGTAGACATTAAGTTTTGCTTTTTGCTTGTCCAGCTCACCAACTTTCCACCTAGAAGCTGACAGCCTCCACTGGTGCTTTTCCTATCAATTTTGCAACCTGCAAAGAATAACCGATTAGGTCAAAACCTGAACCTTTAGGGTACCAAAGACCCATGTTAGAAGTTCCCTTAAGATATCTGAAGATGCGTTTTACAGCCATCAAATGTGATTCATGTGGTTCAGCTTGATATCTTGCACATAAGCATGTAGAGTACATGATATTGGGTCGAGTAGTTGTTAGATACAGCAGGGAGCCGATCATTCCTCTATAAACAGTAACGTTTATAGGCTTTTCATTTGGATCCTTGTTGAAAGAGAATGGAGAAGCCATTGGAGTCTTCATAGATGAACTGTTGGATAGATCAAACTTCTTCAGCATGTCACGAACATACTTACTTTGATTGATAAAGATACCTTTATCTGATTATTTGACTTGGAGACCTAAGAAGAAGGTTAGTTCTGCCATCATGCTCATATAATATTCTTTCTTCATGCGATCAGCGAACCGAGAACACAAAGAGAGATTAGTGGAACCAAATATAATATCATCGACATAAATTTGGACTAGAATGATATGACCCTTAACTTTCCTAAGAAATAAGGTCTGGTCAATCTTTCCAAGTGAGAATTTCTCAGCGATGAGAAATGAGGAAAGGGTATCATACTAGGCACGAGGAGCCTGTTTTGTCCCATAAAGAGCTTTATCCAACCTATAGACGTGGTTTGGATACTTAGGGTCAAGAAACCCTGGAGGTTGTTCAACATAAACTTCTTCTTGAAGTTTCCCATTTAGGAAAATGCTCTTTACCTCCATTTGGTAGACTTTGAAGTCTCTATGGGCAGCAAAGGCTAGAAAGAGTCGAATTGCTTTTAGTCTAGCCACTGGTGCGAAGGTCTCATCATAGTCGATCCCTACTTCTTGTCTATAACCCTGAACAACAAGTCAAGCCTTGTTATGAGTAACCACGCCATCTTCATCCAATTTATTACGATAAACCCATTTGGTGCCTATCACTGATTTGTCAGACGGACGTGGGACAAGGTACCAGACTTTGTTCCTATCAAACTCAATGAGCTCCTCTTGCATTGCAAGGACCCAACTAGGGTCAGAGATAGCATCATTGATTTTCTTGGGTTCAACTAAAGAAAGAAAGTTCACAAAAAGACATATATTACCTAGACCACGACGAGTCTTGATACCTGCATCTGGATCACCAAGAATTTGATTAATTGGATGGTCTTTTGTCCATCACTGAGCCGATATCGGAAGTTCATCTAAGTATGTGAGTTCAGGAACAGAAGATGAGGCTTTAACTGCAGTATCTTCAGCAATAGGAACTATCGCCAAAGGAGCCTCGGATTCAGCGACTGAAATAGGTTCAGATACTAAAGGCATTTCATTCACTGATTGATCAGTGTTTGAAGTAGAAGGAGGAACACAACTAATGGGAACGGCAGCGATCTCTGAAGAAGATGCGTTGGAGTGACTAGCTGTAACTGGATGATGAGTGGATCATCTTCAGCTTCAGGATATCCAATGTTGAGATGAGCACTGTAGGAAGCTTCAGGTTGTCCATAATGAGAGAACATCCAGTTTTCTAATTCATCCACATCATTTAAGATGGGTTCTAAGTTAGCTGATTGAGATTCATCAAAGATGATATGAATAGATTCTTCTATTGGTCACGATTGTTGAGAATGTAACAAGTACAACCAAATATATGAAGAAAACTTATTGAAGGCTTTCTTCCATGAAAAAGTTCCTAGGCTGTCTTCTTAAATCTTTACACGATCAGTGATCGATTTTGAGTGAAACAAGCAGTGTTGACAACTTCAGCCCAGAATTGAGTAGGAAGATGGGATTCGCTGAGCATTGATCGAGCAGCCTCAATGATTGTTCGATTTCTTCTTTCAACGACCCCATTCTGCTGAAGAGTCCTCATTAAAGAAAAGTTGTGAGAGATTCCCTTGTTTTCAAAGAAGTTATTCATAGTACTGTTTTTGAATTTAGTGCCATGGTCACTTCTAATAGATCGTACCTTAATGTTGTTGAGTACTTCTATTTTCTTGATGAACGAAATGATTTCTTCAAGTGCTTCATCTTTGGATTTGAGAAAGAAGACTCAAGTGTACTTGGCATACTCATCAACAATGACAAGTGTAAACTTCTTTCTAGCTATTAATTGCACGTTGACTGGACCAAAGAGATCCATATGCAATAGCTGAAGAGGTGCAGTCACTGAAGAGATTTGCTTAGACTTAAAGCTAGCTCTTGTGTATTTTCCTTTTTCACATGTTGAGCAAGGAGATTCCTTTGCAAAAGAGTGTTGAGGAAGACCAGTGACAAGATCATTTCTTGACAGCTCGCTGAGTGTCTTGAAGTTGAGATGAGAAAGTCGTTTGTGCCATAGCTAGTTAACATCTGACGAGGCCTTAGAGAAGAAGCAACTATTCTCAGTGAGAGAGGAATTCATATTGATGATATATACATTCTCTAGGCGAGAACAAGTTAGGGCAACCTTATCATCTTTGTCAAGAACATGACATGAATTCTTCGAGAATTTTATTGCGTAGTCTTTATCACACAGCTGACTGATGCTAAGAAGATTGTGCTTCATTCCTTCAACATATGCAACATGTTTTAACGTTGTTACACCATTGGTTAATATACCAAAACCTTTAGTATATCCTTTTCCGTTACCTCCAAAGGTTACGGAAGGTCCTCTTTCTTCCTTGAAATGAGTTAACAGGGATTTATCTCCAGTCATATGTCTTGAACATCCGCTATCAACATACCATATACCTTTGACGTCCTGAGTAGTAGATGGCTCAGAAGAAGAAGAAGATGCTCCTAAAGACTCTTCATTTTCATATTTTGCCATCAAGCAAACATAGGATGTATCTTCCTCGTCAGAAGATGATTTATCGGATGAGTCAGCCCAGTCATGCTCTTCAGCGACAAGGCCCTTAGCCCTTTGCTGGTTGTTCTTCACCTTCCTATACTTCTTCTTCAGTTTTAAGTACTTTTCATCCTTACTTCTGAAGGAGGATGGGGTTTTGGAAGATGGCGTCACAGCTTTCTTCAATTTGCTTTCACCTGCAAAATGTCCAGGCCGGTGACAATTGTAGCAGACAGCTGAAGCCTTGTCTATTCTTTCAGACTTTGGCTTTTCCCTGATGGACAACTGAGGATATCTGTGGTAGTTGCTTTTGCTGGCGAACCTCCTGAAAGACTTAGTCAAGAGGGCCAGGGATTCATCAAAATCTGCTAGATCAGATTCTGAAATATCCTCAGAGATAGAAGAGTCTATCTCTGTAATAACAATAGGAGGAAGAGAATAAATAAAAGAAGTAGAAGGGGGTTCAGCTGAAGAAGCTTCAGAGATCAAAGCTAAAGAGAGCTTTTCATTTCACTGGAATCTTTGAATAGATTCCTCTTCAGTTGACGAGATTGCTCATGGTTAAGCATAATCCCGTAGAGAGTAGAGAGAGAAAGAGTGGACATGTCATTGGACATCTTAAGACACATGGAAAAGGTGTCCCAAGACTCAGGAAGACATCCAGAAACTTAGTTAAAGTTTCAGAATTGGCCTTTCTAGTTTCTTGAACCTGAGTGGTTCCTTCATATTGAACACAAAGTGTGTCCCACATGGATTTAGAAGTCTTKAGCTTCATCACAGAGTGATAAATCTCGTCAGGAAGAGACATAGCTATTATAGACCTAGCACGAGTGTCTATAGCTATTTTATTCTTGTCTTCATCACTCCACTGATGAGGGAACTTTGGAATCTGCCGTTCAGGAATCGCAGCAGTCGTAGCTGTTGCTGGAACAGCCGGAGCAATACCAAATGATACATATGGTCCATTTTCTATGTAATGTGGAATTTCAGGATCTACACCTTCAAGAAAGAGGGACATCCGGTTCTTTCATAGACTAAAGTTGTCACGGACGAACCGGGGAGGTTTGGCAAAAGAGTCATCGTCTTGTGTGTGTGTGTGTTTGTAATTTGCAAAGCCATTTAAAAGCAGTAAAATTATCTAGAGAAAGAGATAAAGTAATGCAGAAAAATAGTTAAACGACTTAGAGAAGATAGAACACTGCTTTGATACCACTTGTTGGTCCCTTGAGGGTCTACAAGATAAGTAAAACAGTTTGTAGAAGGGGGGATGAATACAAACACAATATTTTCAAATTTAAAATGTATATTGATAGAGAAGATCAATACAAATTTTACAAGACTGTTTGCGGAAAGATAAGGTAAGAAAACCTATATAAACAATCTTTAGTTACACACAAAATCTTAGCAAATGAGAAAAAGAAATGTTGTAAAGAAAAGTTCTTTTACTTAAGCTAGAATGCTCAAAGTAAGAATTAGGTTATGAAAGTGAGTTACGCGTATTCTACATGGAGAAGAAACACTTCTATTTATACACATTGCATTAAATGCTCATTTAATGCAATATGGTAGGGTTAGAGTGTGTGTCAAGCCTTAAGAGGAAGGCTTGTCCTTTGCTACAGTGAATAGTATAAAAAGGACTATTCATGAGCAGACATCCTTACCTAAAGTTGGTGGACAATAGAGTCAATTAGTTGGCTCCGTACCGTACCAACATTTAGAAAGGGTATGGGTTTGTCCTTTGTGTGCATAAGGACAAGACAACAACAATCGTGCTTGTCAAGCTTCCTTTGATTGCTGAATGCTGGAATAACCTGGAGGTCTCTTCAGTATTCGCTGAGGCTTGAGCAGTCTTCACACATATGTAGACAAGCTTGTAATCACTGAGTACCGCTTCAGATCACATACTCGCCAGTCTCTAATCTTCAGTTTCAGTCTTCGACTTTTGCTGAAGGTTCTTTGGTGTGAGTGTTGTCTTCTTGAAATATCGCTGTCTCTGATTGAATTACAATACAAGTTCTTCAGCAATCACTGAACAGACTCAGTGATGATCACTGGAACTAAAAAGACAGAAACATAAATACAACGTATAAGTGAAAAGGGATTATCATCAAATCACTGAGAGAGAGAATCAACAGAAGGCTTGAAATCAAATTCCATGGACATCTCGTCTGAATTCCTTCAATCCTACCAACCATACCCTACCTTGTTCTCTTCACAAGCTTGTAAAAATTTTAGAGTCAGATTCAAAGGAAAGAAGAAAAGCATCCCGAATTAGACTCAAAGAAGAAGAAAGAAGGGAAAGTCAATTCTGACTGACACGGTCGACAACTTGAGGAATAAATGTGCTTTACTTGAGAAGGTAAAACTCTGGGTGGGAGATACTGGACGACTTCAAGGAGAACGTCGAGAAGCCATCAATTTAGATACAAATAGCATGTTAGACTGTAGAGTGGGCTTCTGATATGATGGTGTAGAGTCAACGCCCCATTTTCCTTGTGGATTTAATGGTTCTATTACTTTAACCGATCCCTCTGTTAGTCCTACTGCAAACTGATTCGATTCATGTAGATGTGCAACAAGTACAACTGGGTATGAAGTTGACCTTGGCTTTTGCATATATTTCATGTTTAGTCTTACAAGATCTCGTCAAATCAAACTCGACCCATGAAACAAAAACACGATGCCAAAAAAGTCATACAAAAAACATTGCCAAATTATACTCGATGTAATGGCATAAACTACTTAGCCATGAATAATTGATGATGGTCAATATTGTAGCAATATAAGAAAGCACCCACTTAGAGACCTGACCTCTACTCAAAGGAATAGAGCATCCGTGAAGACCCCCGACTTGTGAAAAAAATGTGTGAAAGTGAAAAATGCAGATACGTAGAAAAAAACAAATGCAAGCAGGTACAAGAGAAACAAGAAGATAATGTTGAAAACTTGTAATATAGTAATTTAAATTTTAAGTTCAAGTTGTATTAGCATTAACAACTTCAAAGGTTAAGTGAAAAGGATGGAAACAAAACCAAATTGTTCTTTATCCAAGAACACCAGTAGAAGAAGGTGATGATCTTTCTATATACTCCTTTATCTAAGAATTGTAGGGACATATTGTAATGAGCAATTGGCAACGAGCCGTATAATAATTGTATGAAGCAAAATGTATTTAGGCAATATAAATCAGTTGATTAATTATAAGCTTAAATACAATTTGGGATGTTTTGTTTAATCCTTTAGCATCAACCCTTATTTTGAACTGGATTTGAGGGGAAAAGTTTATGTATATTCTTCTGAAACACAATGCGTGTATATATAGAAGGAGACAACTTACTAACTATGGTTACCATCTTACTATAGTTAAAACTAAGTGTTAGCAACTAATTTTCAACAAACTTCAACTAATTTACAACCAGTATAATGACAAAACTACCCTTCCCACCAACAAGAAATTCCAACTATTTTTTCAGATAGATATATACTTGTTTGCTTAATGGAATCTTTTGTTGGAGAGAAAACTAAAAAAACACAAAAGAACACTATTTCTTTTTTAAACTTCATACTTTATTCAAATATCTCTCTTTATAAACTCAATGATCTTTTATTTTCACTTGATTCTTACAAATCCAAAGGACCACATATTTATAGGATGAGACATACCCCTATTAATTAAGAACACAATTTCAGTACAAAACTTACTAAAAGAATACTCTAGACTTTCCAACTTACTTTCTAGATAATTCTTCATATCAAGAGTGTATACTTTGGCTCCCCTAACAACAAGTTTATAATCCAACATCCCCCCTTTAAACTTGTTTTATAAGTCCAAACAAACTTCTTAGTCTTGCAAAATGTTCAAACTTGAGGGATTTGGTGAAGATATCTGCAATCTAATCTTGAGAACTTACAGACTCCAAATGTACATCGACAAAAAAACCAGATTCTTTGCTAAGGCAATAGCTGACTTGTTTGTCGATGCAAATATTTGTCGGCTCTTCTTGGATCAAATTTATCTCCTTTACAAACTTCCTCAGCCAAACTGCATGACATACACATGAAGTGGCTACATATTTGTCCTTGCAAGTAGACAAAGTGACAATTGTTTGCTTCTTTTATGCCCATGTAAAGCCTTGTCTCCCATGAAAAACACAAATCCATTCATGCTTTTTCGATCATTCATATTTCCACGCCAATCACTATCGCTATAACCAACAAGCTTGTATTCATTTGAAGCTGAATAAAATAAGCCAAGATCAATTGTACCTTTAAGATACCAAATAATTCTCTTTACATGGAAATGGATAGTTGTTGGTGACTTCATATAGCCGTTGATAAGTTCAACAACGTACAATATGTCTGGCCTTGTCCAAGTTAAATGCTGCAAACTTTCGACTAGGCTCTTGAAATGAGTTGGATCCACTTTTTTTCCTCCTTCATGCTTGGACAACTTCACGCCAATTTTTGATGAAGTACTTATCGACTTACAATTCTCCATTTTGAACTTCTTAAGTATCTCAAGTGCATAGTTTCTTTAAGAAATAAATATATCCCCTCGTTCTACTTTACTTTAACTCCAAGATAGTGAGTCATTAAGCTGATGTCCGTCATCTCAAAATCCTTGGTCATTGCATTCTTGAATTATTCAAACAAGCTTGGATTACTTCCCGTGAAAATTAAATCATCCACGTACAAGCAAGTAATTAAAATGTCTCCATCTTTCATTTTCTTGTAAAGGGCATGTTCATAAAGGAATTTAGTAAAACCCTTATCCTGGAAGTAAGCATCAATATGATTTTTCCATGCTCTTGGTGCCTGCATTAAGCTGTTAAGAGCCTTTTTCTACTTTAGGACCTTATCTCCTTGTCCATCAACTTCATAGCCCAATGGTTGTTGAATATAAACTTCTTCTTCAATTACTATGTTTATAAATGTTGACTTCACATCCATCTGATGAATCTTCCAAATGGTTTTGAGCAGCCATCGGAATAAGTCTAATTGTCTCAAGTCCAACGACGAAAGCAACTATTTCATCGTAATTGATTCCGACTCTTTGACTATAACCTTTTGCAACTAGTCTTGGTTTGTATTTTCACTTTATCCTTTTGCATTCTTCTTTGCTTTGTAAACCCACTTGACACCAATTTGTTGGTTCCAAAGGGGTTCTACTAGAGTATAACAAGTATAACAGTTTGCAGAAGGGGGGAGGTTGCATACAAACAACAATATTTACTTTTTAAATTTGTTTATTGATGAAAGAAATCAATACATGAATTTACAGATTGTTGCATTATAAAATAAGATAAAACCTAATCTAAACAATCTTAAGAATCACTAAGTTTCTTGTACAAGAAAATAACAAGAGAGAATATAGTTTAGAGGAAGAAGAAGGCGTAACTAAGAAGAATAGTCTTCTTAGTTATTTACACCCACTACATTAAATGTACCTCCGAGGGTACAATCCATGTGTCAAGAGATGAGCAGAATGCTTGTCCTTGTTCATCAGATGAGGCAGGCTTTTAGCCGCATATAAGTAGTAGCTTCAAGTAGTTGGTAAGCACGTGGGGAACATTAAAGTGTTTCGTAGATGCACCTTTTTTGGTGGAAGAATGTGGTATCCTTTTGTGCAAGAGGAGAAGACAAAGATTAATCTTGCTCGACAAGACTCTGATCAGCTATAGAGTTGAAAGTTGAAGGCTTATTCAACTATAGCTGAGTCTTGATCAGATTCCACATGTATGTAGAAAATCTTGATATTTCTGAATCATGCTTCAGATTATGATTAGACATGTCTCTATCTTCAGCTACTTCATTGACATCGCTGAAGTTTTCTTTAATGATAACTTTGTCTCTGGAGTTGGTACTTAAGTTTTAAACTATTACTATACATGTTCAATGATCAATGAAAAAACTTAGTGTTAGTCTGATGGCTGAAACCGAATATAAAAAATAGAACCAAGTATTTTCACTAAGTGTAAAGGTTCAATTATCAAATCACTGAGAGGGTTTAGATCAAAATTTCCCCCCCATTTGATGATGACAAAGCAATATAAAGAAAATTTGCTAAGATAAGACAGAAAGGAAATCTAACTCATAAGATACTTGTCTCATTTATTGTTTTGAGGGATCTTTTCAGTACTAAGAGAGAGTAGAGTACTTCACTGAAATTTCATTAATAGTAAATTAAAATTATAAGTTCTGAAAGACAAAGTACAACTGAATAAAATACAAAAGCTTAACTGATAATAGAAGAGAGAAACCTATCAGCTAATATCTGAAAAATCTATATAAGAAGGAATCTTAATTCCTTCATTTTTTTCTTTTGAGCAAGTCTTTTCGAATCTTCAAATATACCATTTTTTCCAGATATATCGTCTTCACAGTAGGTCATTATAGGAAGAATGTGCTCCAAGGGTGTGATGGAGATCTTTGAGCAATGCTGGAACTTCAGTTCTCTGTTTCTATCTATGAAGCAAATTCCAAGGTCAGGTTTAAATATTACACTACCTGGAAAGTAAGGACGTGTAGGTGGAAGGGATAGATTTAGAATTGAAGTATCTGGAAACTTAGATTAGTTGAAGATCATATCAATTGTGAATTTTGTTTCATGTTCATTTCTAAATGATGGACCTTTATCAGTGTTTAGTTTCCTTCTTGAAGTCCTTTGTTGAAGAAGAGGAATGCTAATCACTTCCAAAACTCTTTCAAAGAGTTTCAGCTCCTTCTTAACATATTCCTTGTATTTGGACTTAAACTTCTGAATGACTTGTCTGATTTCCAACCATTTAGAGAAACGATGCTTGTGAAAGTATGTTGGGTAGTCAGTTACCTAGCTACCATCATCCCTGAAGATAGAGGTGGTAACTAACAGTTTGTTATTCTTCTTCCTCCCATTGACAGTTACATCAGTTATCTTGTGTTTATTTAGACAAAGTTCAACCTTCAGTCTATACCATCTCAACTCCTTCTCTATACATGAGTACTTTTTAGCTTTGTTTTATTCGGCTTTTCTAGAAGAGCTGTCTGAGCATCGATAGGATTTATGTTGGTGATACTCCCTTCAACTAGGATCTCAAATGTTAGGTTTTTCTTTTTTGAAGAGCTTCTTATTTTTTAGCTTCAGAAAGGAAGCTGAACTTATCCTTAGAGGTACGAAAAAGGATTTTTACTCTGGTAGAGTTCAGCTCTGCAAGGAAACTTTAGATCTTCACCATTGCTGATTCTTCGGCTTCAGATATAGCATGATGAGAGCCGGAGGATCTATGAATTAGATATGTATTTTCTTCTTCTTCAGTGTCAAATTCTTCTAAGACAAACCATGGAAGATCATCTTTAGCTTCAATGTCTGAATGATCTGTTGCTGACTCTTATGGAGGGGACTCACATGGAGAGGAGGAGGAGATGGTTGTAGAAGAAGGCAGGATAGCTAGGATAACTGATGGTTCTGATATAGGTAGAAGAGAGAAGGGAAGAATTTTGAGAGATTGAGGGAATAAAGTCACCTTAAAAATACATACTAAGGGGAGAGATGTAGTATGTTCTTCAGATATAGGAGAGGAGGGTTCAGAACTTACATCATGTTCTTTCCCTTTTCTTGAGGCAGAAGGCGGTTGTTTCTGAGTCTTCTCCCCCTGGGATGATGCTTTAGAGATGGTGATTCTTTTTGAAGAAGTGATAACACATTGTTGAATTATGAAATCATCATCATCATCATCATCACTATCATCTTTCTTGTTCTTGATGATCTTATTAATCCCAGATCTGATAGTAGAGTAATGTAAAGGAATTTAAAAAGAGATTTGTAGAAGAAGATGAATAGAAATCGACCGCCGCTTTCTTTATTGAATGGAAAATACAATCTCTCAAAAAATCTAATCGACTCTCATTGATGTGTTTGTATCTGTGTGTTACAAAGTGTTGATAATTCATCTCACTTCTATTCTATGCCTGTATCACTTCTTATATAGGCAATATTTTACATGATAACTGAATCCTATAAATAAGGTAACTAAATCCTATAAATAAGAAAATAAACATCATCGAAAATTGGATCAGCACCATCCTTCAAGATTCTGAAGATGGTCATCCAAAGCATAGACCAACCAGAAGGGTTATGGAGATGCGCAGTTCATCGCACCTATGGACGTTCATCGCACCTCTGGTCGTCCATAGGGGCTCTGGTCGTCCATAGGGGCTCTGTTCCTAAAGGACTTAGAGTCCAAAGTCTCTGGTCAATATAACCAGAGGCTCTAGTCGTCCATAGGGGCTCTGGTCGTCCATAAGGGCTCTTGATTTATCATTCATGGACGTCGATAAGATCCATCCATTTAGCAGCACGAGTTGGAGATAAGCGGACTCGAACCGCTGACATCCGCCGCAGGGTAAACCACCGCTTCTCAGGTCCCCCAACTGATTCTACCATAGAGGCCAACGATAGACAATAACYCCMCCCCCCCCCCCCGAACACAGCTTACAACTTGTCTTCTACCAGACTTAGTCGTTTTAGCATAGCAGCATCTTCAGATCTTCCATCCTTGGCCCCGATTGCTTTGATAAAACTTTTAGAATAATTAGGATCAATTTTGGTCCTAACAGATCTCAATATCATCTTCTTCTTCTTCGTCTTCGTCTTCATCACCTTTAGCCCTAAAATTCAATTTGGGTTGTTTTGTTTTTTAAGCCCATATTTTTTAGCCCTTTTATTTTTCATTTTTTGTGGCCCAATTTGTCTTAGATTTTTTTAAAGGTTTTTCTTTGTTTTTTTTTTTTGTTTGCTTTTTAAGTGTTTTGTAATTGTGGTGGTGGCGGTTGACAACGGTGGAGGAGGTAGTTGTGGTTGATGTAGTGAAGATAGTGGTGGTGGTGGTGGTTATGGTGGAGGTGAGGTAGCAATGAATGGTGGTGGCTGATGGTGGTCGTGGAGGTCGTGGAGGAGGTTGTTGCAAGTAGAGGAAGATTTTAAAGTGGCGAACGGTGGTAGTGGTGGTGGCAATATACGGTGGTGGTCGGTGGTCAACTATGGTAAAGGTGGCAATGGACTTGGTGGACAGTGGTTGTGGAGGCGGTGGAGGATGGTGTTGTAGTGAAAGAGAAGATGAAGGTGGAGGTGGTCGTCATGACCGTCGGTAGTGGTGGCGGCGGCCAAAACTAGCGGTGATGACCATTAAAACAAATACCATTTTAAGGTTATATATCGAACTAGGGTAGAATAGTAATATTTTAGTTTCTGTCTCATTCTTGTTCCACATATTTTGGTGGAACAAGAAAAAACCTCTTTTGTCTTATGTTGTCTCACCTTGTCCCAGTTCTTGTCCCTGTCCCATGTCGCACCAAACGTGGGACAGTGGGTTCTTGTTCTATCCCATGCTGCGCCAAACATCGGACAGTAGGTTTTGTCCCGTCCAATCCTGTCCCGTCCCATGTACCAAAATGTAGCCTGTGGTTGCTATGATCCTTTGTCTTATCCTTTGTTTTTTCCCAACGGTGAGTCTGGATGGCATGCTAGAACACCCATACATGGAGTGTGCAACGATGAAATTGTTAATGATGACGAAAACTTCGACGAAGATCTTGAAGGTACGAACATTATCACATATATTTATTACCTTATTCACTCATTTATTAATCTATACTATTCAAAATCAACACTATGCAGAGTTTAGCTTAGGAAGGGGTAGGAAAACTGTAATGATGCGAGATTATTATTGTTACAAGTTCCAGATTCGGTAGAGTAATAACGTGATTCTATTACGGGGAAGATTATTTCAACAGTTTGTGGTAGATATGTACAACAAGATAGAGACTGCATGTTTGTCTTTTATTATAAAGAATCAAACGAAGATAAAATCAGATTTATACCAAGTTGTTGTGGATTGCGTCAATACCAGTGAGGTTCAACCAAGTAGAGTTGGACAACGGGTTATGCTTCCTACAAGTTTTATCGGAGGCCCGCATGATATGTGAAGAAGATTTATGGATGTTATGACTTTAGTTCAAGATGACGGGAAGCACGATATATTTCTTACCATGATGTGTAATCCAAAGTTACATGAAATCCTTACAGAGTTATTGCCTGATCAAACCGTGCAAGATAGGTAGGACCTTGTTGCAAGAGTTTTTCGTGCCAAATTAGAGGATCTTAAAAATCAGCTCTTCAAGAAGCACATCCTCGACGGGGTTGGGGCATTTGCTTATGTCATCGAGTTTCAAAAACATGGTTTGCCACATGCACATATCCTCATGATAATGAAACCAAAACACAAGATTACAAATCAAGACCATTACTACAAGATAGTGTGTGCTGAAATCCCGAACCCCTGAAATGCACGAGCTGGTGATAAAGCACATGATGCATGGTTCTTGCGGTCATTTACGACAGACTAGCCCTTGCATGGAAGGTGAGCCTAGAAAATGTCGTTTTAGATATGTTCAACAATTCAACGACAAGACGACGCAAACAGATAACTCATATCCGATGTGTCGGACGAGAAACAATGGAATAAAGGTGAACATCCGGGGCAATATCCTTGATAATAGATGGGTGGTTCTATATAATCCAAGTTGCTAATGATGTTCAACTGTCACATCAATGTTGAGATTTGCTCAAGTATAATATCTGTGAAATATGTCTTCAAGTATGTTTACATCATGACAAACAGGTTATTCATGTCGACCATGATAGGGAAGAGGTCATTATTAATGATATAAAGAGATTTCAAGATGTACGATATGTTTCGCTACCGAGGCGATTTGGCGGATTTTTAGCTTTACACTTTCTCAAATCCACCCTTGTGTGATGGCTTTGTAGGTCCATCTTCCGAATAAGCAGTTCGTTAGGTTCAGAGAGAATGATATAATGATAAATATTGTTGATAGAGAGAGGGATAAGAGCTCAATGTTGATCGCATTTTTTGAGAGCAATAAAACAAATATGATTGCGAGACAATATTTATACAAAGATTTTCTGAAACATTACACGTGGAATGATATCCCACGTAAATGGAATCCTCGAAAACAAGGATCAATGAGAGGACAGCTGGTTTATGCTAATCCTGCCGAAGGAGAACGATATAATCTACGCCTACTTCTGTCTCATATTAGTGGGCCCACGTGCTTTGAAGATCTTTACACGGTTAATGGCATATTACATCCAACATTTCGAAAAACATCTCTTGAGAGAGGGTTAATAGAGACCGACGATAATTTATCGCATTGTCTTACTGATGCCTCCTTATTTCAGTTTTCCAATGCTCTTAGACGATTATTCACGACGATCTTGATTTATTGTGAGCCAGGAGATGTTCACAAGTTATGGGATGAACATTATGATTCACTCTCTGAAGATTATAGACGACACTACGAAAATATTGAGGGAGTCCGAAGTATGGTTCTTACAGACATCGCAGTCTTTTTACAATCTATGGGTAAGAACCTAGATGATTTTAATCTTCCAAGTTTAAATGTAGCTGCCAATTTAGAAGCACGAGGAATACGTGAGGTACAAGAGGAGTACTCCATAATTGTGCAAGACAAAGACTTACATGCCCGAAACTCTCTAAATTCCGACCAGAAACATGCATTTGATGAGATCATGAGGCATGTAGATAATGATTGTCCAGGTGTGTTTTTTATAGATGGACCAGGTGGAACTGGAAAAACATTTTTTTTACAAAGCTTTGCTAACTAATGTTCGTTCCCATGGACTTATTGCTCTCGCAACCGCTTCATCCGGTGTTGCCGCTAATAACATGCCGGGAGGGAGAACATCTCACTCTCGGTTCAAGATTTCCCTTACTCTTAGTAATAATTCGGTGTGCAATATAAAAAACAAAGCGGAACTTCTCAACTGCTCTGAGCTGGAAAAATAATCATTTGGGATGAAGCATCAATGGCAAAGAGGCAGACAGTAGAGGCACTCGATAGAACAATGCAAGACATCACTGGGGTGAGACTCCCATTTGGTGGGAAAATAATGATTATGGGAGGTGATTTTAGACAGGTGTTGTTAGTAATGAGACATGGCACTGGAGCACAGATTGTAGACTCCAGCCTACAAATGTCACCTATTTGGTCTTCGATTAAAAAGTTGCGGTTAACGATCAATATGAGTGCACTTACTAATCTGTGGTTTTCGGATTTTCTATTACGAGTCGGCGATGGAAATGAAGAATCAGTAGATGGACACTTTATTCGCATACCTGATGACATGGCCATTCCTTACACCAATAAAAATGAATTGAATGATGCTTTGATTGATGCAATCTTTCCTTCTCTTCAAACCTGCGAGACTGCTTCAGATTATATCATTTCAAGGGTGATACTAACAACTAAAAATGAGTATGTCGACGAGATTAATGATAAGTTGATTGAAAGATTCTGCAGAAAGGAAAAAATTTACTATAGTTTTGATGAAGCAGAAGATGATAAGAATAACTTATATCCGATGGAATTCTTAAACTCACTAACTGTTAGCGGTTTGCCCCCTCATTACCTGCGGCTTAAAATTGGATGTCCGATAATACTTTTATGGAATATCGACCCCTCAAATGGATTGTGTAACAACACGAGGTTGATATGTAGAGGTTTTTAGCATAATGTTATCGATGCAGAAATAGTTGTTGATCGGCATGCTAGTAAGAGGGTATTTTTACCAAGAAATTCCTCTATGTTCGTCTGAAGATGACATGTTTCCCTTTAAATTAAAGAGAAAACAATTTCCCGTTCAACTTTGTTTTGCCATGACAATCAATAAAGCTCAAGGGCATACAATTCCGGTGGTAGTATCTACCAGAATCGGTATTCTCGCACGGCCAACTTTACGTGACATTGTCCAGAGGGATATCACGTGGTAATACAAAGATATTAGTAAAACCTATCAAAAAGTTCAATCAGGAAGAAGTCTACACATCAAATGTGGTGTATCAAGAAGTTTTAAATGATTCTTGTGTATGATTAAAGCATGATTCTAATTTCTACTTTGTTCAAACATAAATTTTAGACTTTTTGAATGAGAAATTGCATTAATTTTTTCATTTTTGGATTTATGATACAAATGTGAACCACCAAGTATTTCAAAGATATTTCGTAAAAAAATGATATTTAAAAGTTGAATATATCTTGATAGAACATTTACATCCCACCGCATTGCATGAGTAGACAACTAGTGTGTGTGTGTGTGTGTGTGTATATATATATATATATATATATATATATGTGTGTGTGTGTGTGTGTTTTCTCGTCTTGCTAAGCATGTTTCATAACTAGTACTATACCATGTTATATGTAGATGTTATATGTTGGATGTTTTTACTTGTTATTAAATACTTGTTCACTTTTTGTAATAAAGTTAGTGATTGTGAAGATGTCTAATGGCCTTCAAAGTTTTTAATTTTTATACTGTTAGACTGTTGATGGTGGTTAATATGTGGAGGATTTGCATTGATTTACCTTCGCTAAGGGTTTCAATAATAGAATTTGAGGTCGATAGATCACTGATAGACTTTTCCTCAGGTGACGGTCAATCAACCGTCATCAGCCACATTTTATCCGATCCGTTGATGATGGGTTTTTTCTCGCAGACTACCGACAGTGAAATCCCTTTGTTTTGTAGTGCATTTTTTGACATCTCATTACATCGCGCAAGTAGTAATTACCATTTACCACTCCTGATTTCATTACACCTCATGTTCTTCATAATTCATATGATCACTTCCATTTGCATGGAAACTAAAACAGCACCATGAACGAAACCCATATAAAATGGAGCAGAAAGGGTAAAGTGTTACGATCAATCATATCATCCATGGTTGATGATAAAGTTCACAACATGATGGAAGTACAGAAAGAAGATAATGTGGTCAGAAAAGAGTCGTTTAATTCTGTGTTTAAAAGGGATGCTTGGTTGGGGTAAATAGAGGCTGAGAATCATTTGATGCAATTTAATAGACCATTACCAAATACTGATGATTTTCATTTTCATTCCCTCAAACACCTTTTATTTATAATAAAATAACAATTCAATTTTCAAACAAATTAATATCTGAAAAGAAAAAAAAAACAGACGAGAACCAACCAGGAATCACTTGGGAAAAACGATATCTTAAAAACATAGAACCAAAGGTAGCAAGCAACCCAGAACGATTACTTTGCCTACGAATGAGTAATATATATATATATATATATATATATATATATATATATATGCAAGGATGACAACTCGCGATTTGTTCTCATAGAAATCCATCTTAGACTATATACATGTTCAAAAGCTAGCTACCATTGTTGCATTCACTATCACATTTGGGATTTTGTTAAAGAATAAAAGGAAGAAGAAGCATACCTACTCTACTTCCAACCCAATTTTATCATATCAGATATGTATAATCTATCAGTCATCTTTGAACTTGATCCGATGGTGCAGAGTCAACACCCCATTTTCCTTGTGGATCTAATGGTTCTATTACTTTAACAGATCCGTCTGTTAGTCCTAATGCAAACTGATTCGGTTCTTGTGGATGTGCAGCAACTACAGCTGGGTATGCAGCTGGACCTTGGGTTCTGCATGCCATATATATGTATATATTTCATGTTAAATCAAACTCAAACAGGATGTCAACTAGGAAACTCTACAACAAAAGTAATACAAAACTACCAAATTGTACCAGATGTAATGGCCAAAACTACTTGGCCATGAATAACGATGGCTCATATTAATATAGGAAACCACCTACTCAGAGGTACGTAGACCAAGAGTAGAGTAGAGCAGTTGTTTCCATGAAAAGAGTGTGAAAGCGAAATATGCAAAAAAAAAAAAATAACAAACATAAGCAGGTATATGAGAAACAAGAAGATAATGTTGACAACCTATAATATAGTGATTTGAATTTTAAGTTCAAGTTGTATTAGCATTAACAACTTCAGAAAAAGTGAAAAGAATGGAAAGAAAACCAAATTGTGGATACGTGCGAGTAGGAATATAGCAATAGCTAAAAAGATCAACTCTTTGTCCAAGAACAACACTAGTAGAAGAAGGTGGCGAGTAGTTTTGGCAATGAGTCATCAGTTCATTAATCATAAGCTTAAACCCAATCAGTTTTCATCCTTAGCATCAGCCCCTATTTCAAACTGCAATTGAGGGGAGAAGTTTCTGTATATTCTTCTGAAACAGAATAAAAGGAGATAACTAACTATGGTTACCATCTATCTGTACTAATCATAGTTACAACTAACTGTTAAAAACTAACTTACAACTAGTATAAAGACAAAACTACCCTTCATTCTTGAGTCGGTCTTAGCCCCGCTTCCCACCAAGACAAGTGATCATCTCCCTCTCTTTCCAGGTGAATGTTCTTGTTTGCTTAATGGAGTCCTTTACATGACTCGTATCACTTACATGAAGCTTTCAGGGATTTATGTGATGGTAGAAGCAAGAAATGATTGGAACATTTCTTGCTTAATCTCTAACATGATCTGTATGTTACTTATTGGTGTAATTCTAATTACTTCAAGTTTTCTATTGTTGTTATATTGATATTATCATTTGTGTTTGACCTCCCCAGAGATGTGGACACTGTAATGACAATTTGAGTTACCATTTTGGATGATCTCGACTTGTAGAAATTTTAATTCAAACAAGGATATAGGTGCATCAATCTATTGCTATTATTGAGCTGTATAATTTCAAATTTTTGGCCCTTTCTAGTTTTCATTTTTATCCGTTTTGGGTTGGGATCGTAGGTGGGTTAACTACATCTTTCCATCTTGAGACACACACACAGAGAGAGAGAGAGAGAGAGAGAGAGAGAGAGAGAAGGATTTTGATGTAAACTGGTCGTAATCGGTGGTTTTCTATTGAATTGAATTGAAGAAATGGCATTACACGGCTTTCGAGAGGCCGGCTCTCTCGCTCTGAGCTTGCGCCCTTTTACAACTCACAAAACAGAATGAAAGCTAATCTAACAAACTCCCCACTATAAAGAAGTTGTTTCCATTATTCTATTGAGGAATTACCAAACTACCCTCCTCTTATTTACATCTAAAGTAAACTCAACTACTTAGACTTTCTTTTGTACGTAAAGCGAATAGTAGACTTATCAATACCTCCCCCAAAGCTTTCACCTCAAGGTGATTATTTGGAAACTGTCGAGCCAAAGCCTCCGGATTCTCCCAAGTCCACTCGAAATCGGACAGCCCTTTCCACTTGACTAACACTTCCAAACTTCCTGCATCATTTTTTCCTATGGGTCTGACATCCAACAAGGCTTCGGGCTCTACTTGTAACACCATATCCTCAGATACTTGAGTTGATATGTTTTTCGTAACCAAACAATTTCCGACAGCTTTTCTAAGTTGATATACATGAAAGACATAATGTATCCTTACACCCTCCGGTAAGTCTAAACGATAAGCAACTTTTCCAATCTTTTCCAAGATTTTGTAAGGACCATAAAATCTTGCAATCAACTTTGGACTATTCCCGTTCACAAGGGATTTTTGTCGATACGGTCTAAGCTTCAGAAAAACCCAATCACCAACTACAAAATCCACCTCGGTTCTTTTCAAATTAGCTTGTTGTTTCATTCTACATTGCGCCTTCAAAAGATGCATTCGCACCTCGTCCCATGTCTCATCTCGACTTATCAATTCCATATCCACTGATTGTACCACAGCCGAAGCATCTTTATAACGTAATAAAGGAGGAGGATCCCGTCCATATAACACCTTGAACAGAGAACATTTAAGAGTTGTATTGATATGTCGTGCTGTATGTCAGCTCTGCCCATGACAACCATTTGCTCCATTGGCGGGGTCTATCCGAAATCCAGCATCTCAAATACTGTTCCAGCCCTCTGTTCACCACTTCGGTTTAACCATCCGTTTGCGGATGATAAACCGAACTAAATTCCAGAGTCGCCCCTTGCAATTTGAACAATTATTTCCAGAAATTACTTTGGAATACTTCGTCACGATCAGAAATGATTGAATTGGGTATCCCATGCAACCGGATTATCTCCTTAGAAAATACCTCCGCTACCGATTGAGCCGTAAAAGGGTGCTTTAAACCCACAAAATGAGCGTATTTGCTGAATCCATCTACCACCACCAAAATAGAATTCAGACCACCTGAAGTTGGTAGTCCCTCGATGAAATCCATCGAAATATCACTCCAAATCATGTCTGGAAGAGACAACGGCCGTAGTAACCTCGCCGGTGAACCACTTAAGACTTTGCTCCTTTGACATGTCTCGTACTCATTAACCATATTGAGTACGTCCTTCTTCATACCAATCCAGAACAACTCAGCTGCCATTCTTTGGTACGTAATTTCTTCGCCGTTATGTCCCCCGATCGGTGTCGCATGGAATTCTTCAAACAACTTCGGAATGATCATCGATTTTCTTGGCACCACCAATCTACCTTTAAAGAATAACAATTCTTGTCTTACTTCGAAACCTTTATGTCGGCCAACATCTTTCAATACTTCTTCTCTTATTTTGACCAAAAAGTCATCTTTTTCTAGCTCTCCTTTTAAACTTTCCCACTGCATCCATGTTGGCACACTCAAATTAGATAATTCCACCTCTTCATGCTTACAAGAGAGTGCATCAGCAACTTTATTAGCACTTCCTTGATTGTAAACGATCGAAAAATTATACCCCATTAGTTTACTCATCCAATTATGATATTTCAGTTCCACCACTCGTTGCTCTAACAGATAACGTAGACTCTGTTGATCACTGCGAACCGTGAAATGCCTGCCAAGCAGATAGAGTCTCCACTTCTTCACAGCCAACACTATGGCCATTAATTCTTTCTCATAAGTTGACTTTTACCTTGCTCTTGTGCCCAGAACTTGACTGCAATAAGCCACTGGTTGTTCATTTTGCATCAAAACAGCCCCCAACCCTATCCCGGAAGCATCCGTCTCCACCACAAATTCGGCCGAAAAATCAGGCAACTTCAACACGATGATGAAGACAATATTTTCTTCAATTTGCCAAAAGCCTCTTGTGCTTCCTCGGTCCAACCAAATTGGTTTTTCTTTAGTAAATCCGTGAGGGGACTAGCTATAACTCCATATCCTTTCACAAATTTTCGGTAATATCCCGATAACCCTAAAAAGCCCCTTAATTCCATCACGTTTCAAGGTACCTTCCACTCTAACATCGTTTTGATTTTAGAATCATCCACCTCTACTCCTTTACTTGAGATGATATGACCCAAGTATCCCAGTCTTTCTCGACCAAATTCACACTTCTTATTGGCATATAATTTGWATTGAGACAACAATTGGAACACTAATCTCAAATGATCAATGTGTTCTTCCTCCGATCGACTATACACCAATATATCGTCAAAAAACACTAGAACGAACTTTCATAAACAGTTTTTAAAAACCTCGTTTATTAATCCTTGAAAAGTGGCGCGCATTTACAAGACCGAAAGGCATTACCTTAAACTCGTAGTGGCTTTGATGCATTCTAAAAGTTGTCTTTTGTACGTCTTCGTCCTTCATAAGAATCTGGTGATATCCAGATTTCAGATCAAGCTTGGAGAACACTTTAGCACCATATAATTCATCTAGCAGCTCATCGATCACCGGTATCGGGAATTTATCTACCACCGTGGCCTTATTAAGAGCTCTATAGTCGATGCAAAACCTCCAACTACCATTTTTTTTTCACTAACAAAACGGGACTCGAAAAAGGACTGTTGCTCGGCTGAATCACCTCCGCTTCCAACATGTCTTTTACTAATTTTTCTATCTCATCTTTTTGGTAATGGGGATAACGATAAGGTCTCACATTGACTGCATCTGTTCCCTCCTTCAACACAATTTCGTGTTCCTTACCTCTCCTCGGTGGTAACCCTTTTGGCATATTGAATACTTGCTCAAAGTCTTCCAGAACAGATTGTACCTTTGGCCCTACTTCCTGCACTTCATCATTCATCAATGCATAAGCTCCCAACTCCACCAAAACAACTTGTCCTTCTTGTTGGATCAATTTCCCCATTGCCTTTAATGAAACCAACGATTTCCCTAGAGCAGGATCACCTTTTAGTCCAGCGATTTACCTCCGAGCATGAACTTCATAACTTGCTGTTTCTAATTGGTGTACGTTGCTCCTAAGGTTTCCAGCCATTGAATTCCCAAAATCACTTCACTGTTTCCCAATTGTATGGGCAGAAAATCTTCTACCACCTCCAAACTTTGCACATTCAACACAACATACTTAAAAATTCCATCACCCTTCACTTTGTTCCCCATTCCCATCGTTATAGAATACTCCTTCGTTTTATCAATCTTCAAATTCAACTTATCTACTATATCCTTGGAGATGAAATTGTGAGTTGCTCCACTATCGAGAGGATTACCACTTTTTGACCTTCTATGCATCCTTCCATCTTCATAGTTCTCGGATTCGTTAGGCCTACTACTAAATTAAGATGAACTTCTACTTCTTTACTCATCTCAATCACGTTGGCGCTATTCAGCACTTTGTCATCTCTACTTCGCCACCGGAATCCATCGTTTCCTCCGCTTGTACTAACAAAACGTTCAACTATTTTTTCTTACACTTATGGCCTGGAGAGTACTTCTCATCACAACGATAACAAAGGCCCAAGGCTCGTTTCTGTTGAACCTCCTGATCCGACAGTCTCCTATACTCCGATCCTGATTTGTTTATCGAATTGTTCACCGAATTAGAAATGTTTACTGTTTCTGCCTCACCAGTAACAATCCTACTATCTGAGAGCGTTGAAACTGATTTTTTTGGTACTGAAAATGTTCTCTCCTTAGCGATCACAACGTTTTTAACTTCGATTTTCATAGTCATCTCCATCGCCTCCTCAAGTGTTACTGGATTGAGAAGTCGAACCTCTGCTTTGATCGAATTCTCCAAACCGTTGATGAATTGACTCATGAATACCTCTTCCGGAATTCCTTCCAATGGTGCCGCCAGTTCCACAAACTTCATCCTAAATTCATCGAYTGTACCTTCCTGTTTGACGGCCAAAAATTGCTCGCATAAAGTTCCAGCCGCTGCCGATCTRAATTGACGAAGGATTAATTGACGCAAATCCTCCCATCGTGAAATCGGATGTCGACGATTCTCCCACTGAAACCATTTCAGAGCGGCGCCTTCAAATGCCATAAAGTATGCATCGATTTTTTCCACTTGTGTCAATCGATTTAGAGAAAAATAACGTTCTGCACGAAGAATCCATCCATCAGGATTAGTTCCGTCGAAGGAAGGAATTTCCAGTTTACGACCTTTCATGGCGAAGAATCGACTCGATCCCTACCTCTCCTCGTTCTTCCTCTTCGATTTAGTTGATACTTCGTTGCTTAAGTTTTCCAATTGCTGAAAAATCTTCTCCAAATTCTTCTCCATCAACTGTTGATTCTTCTCTATTAGCTGTTGATTCTTCTCAATTGAACCAACACAGCTTTCCAAATCATCCATTTTTGCTATCGCACTTCTCGTTCCCATGGTTGAATCGAACTCGCTCTGATACCAATTTGATGTAAATTGGTCGTAATCGGTGGTTTTTCTATTGAATTGAATTGAAGAAATGGAATTACACGGCTTTCAAGAGGCCGACTCTCTCCCCCTGAGCTTGCGCCCTTTTACAACTCACAAAACAGAATGAAAGCTAATTTAACAAACTCCCCACTATAAAGGAGCTGTTTCCATTATTCTATTGAGGAATTGCCAAACTACCCTCCTCTTATTTACATCTAAAGTAAACTCAACTACTTAGACTTTCTTTTGTACGTAAAGCGAATAGTAGGCTTATCAGATTTCTAGATTTGCAGGAAGGTAAATGGGGTTAGACAGTAAATGGTTTCAAACTTTGAAAAATACCAAACATGTGTGCAAGACGAGCTTAGCACCACTACATATATATACATACCCTCTATCTATATATATAACATAAGTAGCATATTGAAACAATCTATATGACACAACAGGAAACTCTGAACAGGGACGGACCCAGAAATTTTTTCAAGCGGTGGCACCATTTGACTATAAGAAATAAATATAGGGATATTTTTCACAATATCATCATTGGTTTGTTCATTGCTTTTCACATGTGAGGTCATGTGTGCAAGTCTTTTTATTGCCATTTTTTTTCAAAAACATAATAAATCTAACATTAAAAGCTAAAAACCAAGAAAATGACACTAAAGGGATTGGAACTCGGTCCGGGGTGGAAGAAAAGCCTTGTGAAGCAATTTTACCAAGGAAAATTTGTGTCGTCATTGTAGTTAAAATATATAAAGTGACACACAACAAGTTGATACGATGGCACTTTTCATGACCCTATAATATTTTACACTATGACAGAGGAACGAAACGGTGGCACGTGCTACCACAAAAAACCCCTGGGTCCCTCCCAGACTCTATATGACCACTTCGAACTTGAAATAAAGTAAGAGGTATCTAGGAAATCACTACATAAATTGGTTAGAGAGAAGATATTTATGAGTTGCAGTCCTTACCTATTTGATACGGATGGTTGGTAGACAGATGGGGCAATGCGACATCTCAGTTTTAAGTTATCTGCATCGAAGATACCAATGTTGCCATCGCAAAAGGATGCATAAACTAGTTGACTGTTGCAGGAGTACATAGCATAAGATATAGGAGCTGTAAGGTTGTCCTGAGGGACCCACTGCAAACCAAAATTTGTAAAACGTTCTGTTACTGCTACTTTTGTTGCTATTAGTGTATTACTACACCTACTATTATGATTACTATTGCTGAGAAAGTAGCTTGGCTCATTCATCTTCTGGACAATCTAGTCCACAAACATCCTTCCATTAACCCCACCTTCCTCAAGGTCAGGGGTTCAAGATGAGATATATAAATATTATATACTTGATAAAAAAACTTCCATTAATTTTTTGGGAAGATATTGTAAGGTTATTGCAGTAATTGTTCCAATACGATGAGCAAGATTTGTACCTGACATATGCATTCCATCTTGGAGGCATCATACAGTGCCAGTTGTGTTTCATGGGATACCAGCAAGCGAATCTGATCAGAATGGAACTGCACACGTGTTTCAGCAGAAGAGAGGCTACCAGGAGGCAGTTGTATCGGAACCAACTTCCTCTTCTCCCATGAATCAATGCTCCAAAAACAAAGCTGCAAGATAGGAGGGATTTTATATACCTTGCAATGTACTGTACTAACAAGTACATAATTTTTTCTCAAGTACGTATATAATACTCGCACACACTCCTCACCTTTTGTGAGGTTTGAACCCTCGACCTCTAGGAGTTTGGGATCTTATGGGTACCCCGGATACTGCTGGGCTAAAGACCCTTTGGTAAGTAGAGAAATTTAACATCATCAGCACACACAAAGAAGGGGAAAAAGGACTTAGAGCAGTTGAAGTCCCTCCCATACAAAGAAATAGAAGATGCTGGAAGGCCATGATAGAAATCAACACAAACTTAAGTTATGACACATGATTTCATCATTATAAACCAGCTGTGTGCCCGTGTGATGCAACGTGATGTAAAATTTTATTGTAACCTGATAGATGGAAAATTAATGCAAATTCCTCGTTATAAATGAAAATCCGAAGTTTATGTTTGGACAAAATTGAGATTACAAATGGTGGTTGAACATGACTTGCTAATTTGAAGAACCATTTAAAAGAACCCAAAAAAATATAGATATGGCTGTCAAAAAAAATATTACAAAATTCCCCTTCTTCGGCATAACAAGCTTAATTCAAAATTTTATTAAAATTTAGAAAATTTAGTAGTGCTCAACACTTATCCCGCATTGGGACATGTCTATCGGTTAGTTTTATGGAGTTCAAAAGCGGAGTTTTAAGAAGTTGTGCGTATGCAGTAATAAATTGTAAAACTTAAACTTTAAGAGACTTTAAGAACAAGGGGTAAATGCTTTATGTTGTAAAACTTGAACTTTAAGAGACTTTAAGAACAAGGGGTAAATGCTTTATAAATAGTAAAGATAAAGACATAAAGAGAACCTAAGCCTAAGGAACCAAATCTTCAGATTTACCAGCATCTATAAATTCACATTAAATTTGTCCTAAATAGAATTATAGAAACAATGATAGCATTCTAGCAGTAAGTCCTTAAAGGAAAGAAACTCACTTGAGCATCAGCAGCAGATGAAACCAATATGTTTAAACTGGTAGAAAAAGCTAAGCCAGTTATCCTCTTCTGGTGACCTCTCAGCTTTGATTTTACCTAAAAAACCATAGTTGTTTACTTTAGGTCAGATCCTGTATTTAATTAATAAAAAAGCAAGATATAGAGAATCACATATAAAATAAAATCACCTCATCCACCCTAACATTATATATGTGTATTGTTGAATCCTCCATTCCAATGGCTATGACATTGTTATCTTGAGGATGAAATGCTAGGAAGGTTGAAGCAGGAGGCGGCGGCATGAATGTTGTCATAACCTAAAAATGTATATCCAAGCTTGCATTACTCAACTCAGCATTAATCATTAAACTAGAAGCGACACCAAAAATCCCAACCAACCCGTCAACCAGCCAAACCCAACCCGAAAATAAACTGATTTAACCCAACCCATCAAACCAACAAACCGTCAATTAATTGGGTTGGAGTTGGGTCAAGCCTAGCTTAACCAAACAGAACCCGATGGCCAACCCACATAGATTGGGTTGGGTTGGGATGTTTCTAAGCTACCATAACTCGGTAGGGTTGTTCAAATGCCTCGACAAGCTCAACCTAACCCGTGTGCACCCTAGAAGTAGACAATCTATATAGGTGCATGTATACCTTGAATGTCATCATATTGAACAATGAAACCTTTCCACCTGAAGCAGACATCACATATGAATCATTTTTTGACAAAGCTATGCACGGAACTACTTCTTCAAGGTTGACACCTGACACATCATTAGTCATAAGAAGACCACTGTTTGGTTGCCAATGCTGTGGAATAACATTGGCAGTGGCCTTTAAACATCACCCATGTTAGAAATTAATAATGGTTACTCATAAAACAAGGAGTAAAACATGAATTCTTTTTGTATAACTAACATATATGATGGGCCTTTTCCATGCTGAAATGACAAAATCCACAATGTTCTATAACTAAGTAGCATGAGGTACAAGTCATTACAACACGATTGCCCTGCATTTCTTTATGTCAACGCTGGAAAAAGATTTACCTAACACAAATCAAGTCTATTACCTTTCCGGTTGGATTTTGTTCATTGCGGGCCCACTTCCACAGCCTTTGAGTACCATTTGATCCGAGAGCTAGAATGCCTACCCCGGAATTTGTATAAAGAAGTCGAGAAACCTGCATAGTAAATATATCAGTCAGCATCATGCAGCAGTTATATTAGCAAAATCAATGATTAAAATACCTTGTTCGAGACTTCTGTGCTGTCTGGGATGGTAACCAGCCGACACTGTGCAGCATCTAAAATTTCAGTCAACTGCCAGGGTTTCGTCCTATCAGTTACATCATCAAGACTCCTTGGTTTTTCCATGTTTCTACCCACAGAATCAGTACCGTTCTAAAAATGATATGAACAAGAACACAAAAAATAATCAGCACTAATCAGCAGCTAACTTTTCTTCTTTAAACAGTCAGAGCAGATAACTTTCTGTAATTGTCAATATGAACTTTGCCAGAAAAAAAAAATACTATATCATACCCCGACATAGATACAATACAACTCAAAAACATCCATGCTTGCAAATAAAATAATGCTTATAATTTCCAGAAAATCAACATATGATTCACATCCAGCATATAGTACTGCATCAAGGGGGTGTCATCTCTGACAGTTCAATACTTAGCAATTTCAACTCCTACCCATATAGTTTGGACAAAAAGATATCATTTTTAGTGTAGCATATTTGGATGTTTAAAAAACAAGGGAGAGAGGAGGAGAAGAGAGAGAGAGAGAGAGAGAGAGAGATGCATTGTCAACTCACAAGAACGCTGGAAGGTCTGGCAGGTGAGCTTTTCTCCACTTTGCAATTAAATGGACTAGCATTATTAATAGCCGAAGAGCTAGAAATCTGTTCACAGTCTTTTAAAAATTATACACTATAATTGTTAGAAAACAAATCGAACAACATTAAAAGAGTGTGCACCTTAATTGCAGCAGGTTCAATGGAGGATTTTAGTGCTTCAAACGATGGAGCTTCAGTTGCTCTTAAAGACCTGAGACCAGCAGCATTTGCAAGAATCTTGATCCCATTGTCAGAAGTAGTGACAGCAAGAAGATTTCCTTCTTTGTTGAATCTCAAGCGAGGAAGACTCTGAACCAATCATTAGTGTCAGTCAATACCTGGTTCGATATTTATCCTTCACCCAGCAGGGGCATACAACATGATGCAAGTATTAGCCTCACATAAACTACACTGGATGCATATACTAACCGGAAGTCCACCATCAGCATCTGTGATTGCAACAATATTAGGATTATCCATGTCCCAAAACTTAATTTGGTTTTCTTCACCAACAGCCAAAAAGTGGTTCCGAGTTGAGTCAAACTGTACAACACCAGCAGATTTTTTTCTGAACCCAGCATATGTCCTCTTCAAGGCTCCTTCACTTTCATTCCATTCAACGAGAAAAGAATCCCCTTCTTTACTAGTTCCAGAAGAAAACAACCTAAAAGAAAGTAGAACATAAATTCTCAAATATGCATGATTCATGTCAATACAATTTTTGAAGGGTCATTAGTAAGAGTCCATCCAAATTTTTTGCTTCCTGAGATTCAACTAACTTACCGACTGCCATCAGCACTGTATAGCATAGTCGTGCAGCCATGACCAGGAGCATCATAGTCAACTCTAGATCCCACGTTGTCATACAACCATGCCTTGATCTTCCCGTCAGTTGCAGTTGAGAAAATGAACTGAAATTTTACAGAAGAAAGTTACTATCCAATTGATGTGTATTCAACCTATTGAAAATAAAGTGAAGTCCCTGAGCATAACTTTTCTCTTGGTGCGGGTACTGTACAGAAACCAAAATAGATAAACAGGGATAGATAAAGGAGATAACTTTCTATAAGTGATATGGATTTTAGAAACATCCAAACGATTGGTTACCAGAGACTTCCGTGTAACCAAACAAAACCAACCCAACCCAATATATCCCGGCTCGGAAGTAGGGTCAGGGGTGCACGCAGAGTCTTAAACATGTTCTCTACTCAAACGAGTAGAGCAGTTAAGATCCCTGGTGATGCAGGTGCAATAGAGGAAGAGTTGGACTTGTGTGCAACCGTGTGTGATAACACCTGTACAACACTAGCAACACAAGTCAAGACCGTTATCTTCAATAAAGACACTTTAAATTGAATGATCAAGTTGTGTAATATTTATATTTATCATCTTTTCTAGAACATTAGATTTTATTAAAGTTTCCTTAATAAGTTAGCTTATTTAGTTTCCTAAGGTGATTAGGATCTTTTATTTTATCTCCTTATCCTAGATTGAAGGTTAGTATTTTATTCAAGTTTCCTTAGTAAGTTGTTTTTCTTTACTTTCCTTAGTAAGTTGTTTTTCTATAGTTTCCTAAGTTTCTAGTATCCTTCCTTTTAGAGGAGCTTGGCTTGCCTATAAAACCCCCCTTTGAGGCTCGTTTTAAGGCTTTTCTATTTTAAATAAGAATTTCTGAATTTGAGTGTCCTTAATTTTGTTTTCACTTATCACAAGAGATAAGGGCCTTTTGTGTGGCATGACAACCTTATCCTAAGTAAACCCATATGTGGCGGTTAATCCTCACCTACCTTACAAACATTAACGACCTTTCAAACGCAAGAGTTCTGTGTTTCCCCCGTGTCATGAGGATTATGAAAAAGCGTAAACAGAAAGGATTTGACAAAAAGAGTGTAAACAGAATATTGTGTCAAAAAAACCAAAGAGCTTGAAATAGCTTGTAAAATACGATGATTAATTAAGAGAACTAAGACTAGTATATAGTTTGTAACAACTAGAGTGCCAAACTAACATAGTTTGTAACATATGGAGTGCCAAAGTCGACATAGTTTGTTAGAAGAGTGGAGAGGAAGTTTCTGTGGAACACAATTAAAAGGCGTATAACAGCTCTGTGGAAAATAATTGAACAGCTTATAACAGCTTGAGTGGCACACTCAAAACACAACTTGTTAGAATAAATATAGTGATATTTTTAATACAATGTAAGTATAGTGCTAGGTGAAGAGACTGGTATTTGTCGTCTCGTAACTATAGGTAAAGACACTGCTCCTAGTTGAACCATGATGGTGGCAAACATAAAACATGTGCTCCTGATGGTATCAACAGCCAGAGAAATGTTGGAAGGAATTCAAGTTTAGAAATTCATTGCAGTTGTTGACATTTTTTAGGCCTATAACTTTCACAAATGATCATGTTTTTTATGGATAAAGAGGATAGTACCCTAGGAAAAATTAAAAGAGACAGAAAATAGATTATATAATCAACAACACATAACCTCCTATCCCTCTTATTCAAGAAAAGAAGAGCCAAGCTGTTTACTGTAATATCGCCCATTATGTAGCATAAATGTTGGTCCATGAAGGAAAGCAAAAAATTGGTCCATGTGGGCATCAACATAAATACAATTCCTTGTATGAAGACATGATAATGTAACTATTCTAGAACGTCCGCGACATTATACTACAAGAGTACAATGAACAAAAAAGGCCTATCAAGAAACGAGGAATAATCGAATAGAAAAGCGTTATGGGTGACACCTTAGAATGGATTTCTGAGATGTAGGAAATACATGTTTTTAGCCTATACCAAAAATTCTAACGCAGAGACTTTGTATCTTTCACTCTCCTCCATCTCATAAACAAATTGAAAGGTGTCAACTGCTCTCGCTTCTTCATATGTATTAAACAAGCATGCTTTAAAGATAAAGAGTGCAGATTTAAATTGATGAAAATCACCCTCCAAAAAGTTGTTACGGCTTATTCCCCCAGTGGAGAACTTGAAGTAATATGTTCCAGATATTTCTGCTTTAGTAATATCTGGCATACCTGGATATTCTCTTTTTGGTGAGGGCATAAAGAGTAAACCGGTGCTTCATGTCCTTCAAAATTAAATAATTTTCGGCCAGTTAAATCCCATACCTGATCCATTTCCCTGTTAGTTTCTTGCTAAGATAATAGGAGATAATTTTTGTATTATGGAACAGAATGTAATGCTACCTTTATTAACTTATCATCCCCACAAGTAACAACACACAGCTGTTTGTTTGGATGAGCAAAGGCCAAGTCATTTACTCCTCCAACATGGGCATCAATCTGCGAAGCCAAGCAGATGCAGTTTAATAAATGCATACACTTTCCCTTGTTAGACAGGCAGCACAATCCCAACTCACCTCCAAATGGTGACGAATATCATTTGGTGCAGTGTAAGCATACAAATGGATCAAATGTTTACTAAATGCAGAGCCTGTAACATGTGAAATGTTAAAAAAAGCATCTGCAACTTTATTAGAACTGAGCAAATATCACGTACCAAAAAAGTTTCCATCTGGACTCCACATAACACGGTTCACAGATATGGGTGTATCCTTGAAAGAAGCCTGCCCAATGTCTTGACTATGAGAATCAAGTTAACATACTAAGCAATGTAGAAGAGTGTTATTCACCACAATCTCATTCATAAAACTTCAAATCTGCGACTCACCAGCATCAATGTGGTGTATAATAATTTTTTTAACAGGTCTACTTGTTTAAGAAAGTAAAATGCTTGCATATTTATATGGAATAAGAATGATATTAGAGGGAATTCTATATCATGTTCATGAAATTGGATCATGCGGACCTGAAAGGCTAAGGAACAAGCTGACATGTCCCAAATCTTGAATAACTTTGATGCCAGTTTCTCGCGCAGCCCAACATCCCATAGTGTGATTTCACCATTAGCAGATCCAACTGATAACCACAAAATTTAAAATCAGGCAACTTCAATTATAGGTAGGATTTGGCCAACCTTCTGCATTTCAAGGGGGTGAAACATCATCTATAGCAGACTCCAGTTTTCCGGACACTTATACCTAGAAGCAATGTTTGGTGAGAAGGATGAAAATCCATGGTTGTGACAATGGATTCTTGATGCATGCTAAAGGCTACTGTTCTTGGCAGGTCGTCCACAGACCAGGAAACTTGTCTCATAATCGGATATGTAACCTGAGGCGGTGCACCAGCATGCTGATGGATTTCATGCATGCGAGAATCATTAGCACAAAGTTTCCTGAAAAAATATCAACACCGAGTATAAAATGCAGTTGTTAGTTTAGAGTACCTCCTCAACAGGCTGTGCAGGGCGCAAACGTTTCATCAATTGCTCATGCTCATTGTTCTGATAGTCAGCAATACCCAGTGTAGTAGGAGGTGTTATAGGACGTTTTAAAATGGAAACTGTATAGCATTAAAAGATAACAGGTGAATAATCTCAGCATAGATACAAAATTTTGCAATTAATAGGTGAAAGTTATAAGATTAGGATTCAAAAATTTGGCATTGTGCTATATATCTCAGCAAATCTTCCTAGTTAAATCTTTTTGCGTTGCTATAGAATTATCAGGGGGTCATGAACCTTCAGCATGCAAAAAGTCATTAAAGTTCCTTTTGGTTTCATTTCTATTCTTTAACATCATTTCATGAGGAATTTTAATAAATTTGAGATGTAAATCAAATATAAGTTGCCATTTAGCATGCAAAAATGAACAAAACTAACAAGAAGTAATGCATATTACTATACGCCAAAATGATCTTCAAAGAACTAAAAGGATTCATAATTTTACATTACACAGCACTTTGAGAGCATTAATGAAATCAGATCTGGAACTCCTAACCTTGATTTGGTGGACCAGGTAAGGACGATGCAGTAACAACAGCTGCCTGGACCGACGAAGAAGAAGCAGCAGCATTTGCCATCCAACCTGCTAAAGCATTGGCATTTGCAGTGGCTGCCACAGTCGGAAAAGGCTGCAACAGAATCACATGTGGCCAGTTCATCATAAGTTTGAATATTTAACCAAGGACAAGCATAAGAGTTACAATAAGAAATATAAATATTGATAGAAAAAAGTTATCATACACCATGAGCTCCGAGCGATGAATAAGCAGCAGATTTTGTGACTGCAGCAGGTGGAAGATTGACAGGTGTGGGTGCAAGGGCGCCATTTGGAGGTGTACATGAATGGTCGGTGAAAAGAGTCTTAATATCTGGGTTTGGCCTTGGATTCTTACACAGCTGGTGCTGCCAATTCAAACTGGAGAGACCACAAAACTATGATTTACCTTCCTAATTACAGAAGAAAACTGCATACAATTACAAATTAATGGAAATTGGCAGCTTATGCGAAATAATAAAGACACACAACAAATTTCTAGTATTTACTGAAGCAACAAAGATAAAGGCATGTACAATGATGAAATTGACCAAAAAATCTGACGCCAAATCAATGTATGGATCATTCTAGGGAAGCAGAACACAGTAAAAATTAGACTACCATAAGATATTCTAAATTATAGGACATTGAAAAGGGAGAACAAAGTTTGCCTAACAAAAAGAAAAGGTACTAGTGTGTGGGTGGGATGACTTGGAAGGGAGGCGAAGAAATAGAAGTTTGACCCTTCAATAACAACTCAGATAGTATGCCCGCCAATCCATCACTCCCAATATACAAAAGAAAAGCTTAGCCAGCATTTTCATACACAAAAGTAGAAACCATACCTTTGGTTAATTAGAGTACGCAATCTCGATGATTTCAAGGTAGGAAATACAAGCTTCTCGCGGAAAAGAGGGTTTGCTTCTATTAGCTTTTTAAGCTCGATCAACATAATGCTACGAGCTGTTTTAGTATCACCATATTTGGATAGCTGCTCATTTTCCCTGGCATAACAAGTCCATTAGAAAACTGTTAGTAACAAATAGTAACTTAAAGCAATCTGCCCAATTTAGAATAGAAAATAAACAATCAATTCGTACAGTATAATAATCTAGAAAGACAACCAGAATTCTCAATCAAAATTATCCCTAAATCAAAATTATCCCTATTTCGAGCAACACATTGGACAAGAGAGCGACGTTCTTCAGCAAAACATGAGAATATGCAATATTCCTTCCCCCTATGCTCAATTTCAAGATATTTTTATTTTCTGTTGGAAGCTCAAGTTGGTAGAAACTGTAAAATGATATCAACTTACTGACAATTTTGACACAAGCTTCTAATTTCATTGAGAGATTTGCAGAAAACAAGTTGGATATTTCAAATGGAAAAGAAAAACATTTGACATCCATCCTTTACCAGCTATATCCATCCTTTGCCTCTCTATATTGTCATACTTCCAACTAGCAATCTAGATTGGATATTTAGCACTAGATATTGATGTTTAACTAACCTGAAAACTAACTCATGTTTCAGAATGACAAAAAATCTTTTAAGATTTTTTTCAATTTTATATTGAACAACGAAAAACTAACAATAACTAATCAGTTGCTATGCAGGAATAGACTTCCAAAAATTTGCAAAAAAAAAAAAAATACTTAACCTGAAATTTACAAGCGTCAATAGCTGTGTGATTTCCTTATACAAATCTTCATTGAATGTTGAGAAGACTTTCAAATCATTTACCAGTATCTCAACTGCCTTCGCCTTGTCTTGCCTAATCAATTCAGTCACAAAGAAAAATACATGATTGACATCATAAGCGTTTTAATGTAATATACGCTTACCTAACACCACATTCACACCAGATTCAGTCTACTCTTACCTATCAAGAGCTTCAAGATACTTTTGCTTCCTAATTTCAAAAAAAATCTTCATCGAGTATCTGTTATCATCAACCTTGGTATATCCAGCCAGATATTTCTCAACTTCATCCCATTCACCAGCATGAACTTTCTCCTCAAAATATTTGACATTGAAAAAAAACCCAGATTCCTGCTCAAGCCTGGGACATGAGATATGTAATTGCGTTACTCAATTTAACCAACCAAACAACCCAGCCAAACAAAACTTTCTTCAGTTCTCTGATCAATGTGATAAATCATACGTTACTAAACATAAACTTTGCTTAAAGAATCATAAATCAAATTAAACCTTTTATCCCCAAGCACATACCATAATTAATCTAACTATTAATTCCCTCTATTTTTCCCATTATCATCATCATACAAGAAATATTTTAAATACTATCACAATAATGAAAAAAACAAAAAGAGCATACGATGTGCTAAAAAGGATATCTATAGGACAAGGACCTTCACACCAATTGAACCTCAAACAACGCCATCGGATGGTTTCACATATTAACTAGACACGTCTCCGACAAACTAGATAAAACAAAAACATGCATACATCTACATATACAAAGTTTCCTATACATACATATATACTTCTGCATATAAATACCTGTGCACAGATTCCTTAAATTTCTCTTCCTCCAGAAATTGGAGTATGAGAAACACCAATTCTCTACCCAACGAGGACATTCTAACAATTTATCATCAACAGAGAAGAATACAAGTAATGAGTTACCGATTACAGCAAGCTGATTTCTAGGGTTTTCTGGTAAAAGGAAAAGGTTTTGTTTTCAAAGGCTGCGAAGAACAGAGAGAGAAGAGGAGAATGGTGTGGGGGTGAAAGGACTTGGTCTCGTTATCCTAGATGCGTTTTTTTCTGCAGAGAAGTTATATTATCCGTCTTATCAAGTTATAATGACAATTACTTATCATATCATTCATTGCACGGGTTTGATAAGTAATTGGGCTTATCATTGCGTGTGGTAGTAAATGCGGTGGGTGCTGTTTGGCGGATTTGAAACGAGTGATTGAAATATGGTTGAATATTCGGGTTCAGTTACGTACTGAAATTCCATTTATGTTGTTTTTATTTATCCAAGTGTCATTTTCATCTTCCAATTAATTATTTCCAAATTCGCGGTATTTATTAAATTTTTTAATTTCTCATTGACGATATTATGATTTGTTGTCAAGAGGAGATATTAAAAATATATGGTTAATTATATTATATTATAGGAAATTTTATTAAAATAATTAAATAATACCTCATATATTAATAAAATAATCATTTTTTTCAACTATTACTAAATTAACCACAATGATTGCCCAAGGAGGCCATGTCTAACCATGGGGCGATCTAGCCATATTTGACCAAACAAAATACGAAGAAAATATTTTAAATTAATTTATAGGGCTTACATCTATTTGATTTGGGGAACAATATCTAATTTTTCTTGAATAGGGGATTGTCCCCACCTAACCCTAGATCTTCCTTCGGGGGCGACTCCATCTATATTGAACATTGTTTTGTCTTTTAGTGTAGAAATCGATTTGACAATTAAGAGGTGTTTTTAATAAATGGGAGATGATTTTGACTGTTTTAGGACCAAATATTGTGATTTTACTCTATAAAATCAAACATTTCTAATCTCACAACTCATAATCCTAAAACATAATCTACCATGACAACCCTTAACACAATATGAAATCACGTCAAGATTTATAATTTTTACTACTTTTATTAAATGCATAAATTAACCAACGAATGTTTTTTATATTTTCTTATAAGAATTATATTTTTTATAACCACTGAATGTTAATATTTTTTAGTAATTGTTGATACGAAAAAATGTATTTGTATCTGATTTGGGGGACAAAAATAAGATATTATATCTGAAAAATGCCATATTTTTATAACCACGTACTTTGACCGCTATTTTGTCATTTAGTGGCCTATAATTTGAGATTTATTTTGTCTTATTACGTAACGGTTTATATAAATAGGCGGTCAGAGGGGAACATTATCACGATCCCCACCGACATCCATCGCTAGAAACACTCCCCCTTCCAGCATTCTGATCCCCCTCGACCATCGACCATCGATTACCGTCCGCCGAGCACTGACGACCACCGATCGCCGTCCACCAACATCCACCACCGTCTGCCACCAACCACCAACGTCTGCCCCAACTACCGTCGTCCATCTCAGCCATCGACCACCTTTCGTCGCCACCTACCATCGTCTGCCGCCACCGACCACTGTGTGCCTCCACCAACCATCGTGTGCCGCCACCTACGACCGTCTCCCCCCACTAAACACCATGGAACAACCACCTACCACTATGGAATAACCGGTAAAAATTCGTAATATTACTTAAAAATCTATTTTTTGTTTAGTATCTAGCTTAATACTCTATATTTTATTTTTTTCTCTAGATTAATTTTGTATAATCTCTAACATTTAATTTTTGGATTTATTTTTGACAGGTGTTCTACCAGTCGTTACTGACGTTGAGGGCTCATACCTCAATAATTAAAGAAATAAATGATATATTAGCAAATAATAGAAGGAGGTTAAACATGTTACGAGATACATGTTTCGGCCCATGGTTAAATATATCTAACCATTATTCAGATTAATTAATTGATTGTGCAATGTGAGGACCTCTCTTTCCCTTCTGAATTTGAAGAAATATATTATCGTGTTGGAGGGTTCCATTTACGATTCAGTAGACATGAGTTTTGTTTGATCATGGGTTTCCGATTTAGGTCGGATCTTTGTCCATCACATTGTACCATACCTAAAATAATTACAAGATTGTTTGGTAAAATGACCAAACATGATAATATTAAAGTCGAACATTTTAGAAATAAACTAATTGACTTAAATAATAAAGATATATCAGACGTTGATGCAGTGCGTATCAGCCTCGTAATCATGCTCCATACGGTGTTCCTGGGACGAAAAAAGAATCACAATAACCAACATTGGATTTTGCATCTAGTTGAAAATTTAGATGTCTGGAACCAATACCCGTGGGCTCGTATATATGGTGACATATCAACAGCTGAAAAATGCTTTCGAGCACCGCAGACACAGAAGTTGGCCGCTGAATAAATACACATTATATGGTTTTATATATGCCTTCAAGGTTGGTTATCATTTTTTTTATAATATTGTATTTACTGATTAATTTACATTTTCTCACCATGTTTTTTTTTTCGTAACCTACCAGATATGGATTTTGGAGACATTCCCCCGAGCGAACAATTTTTTCTTTATAATCCATCAATCCCAAGGTGGATATTTCATCCTCGTATCTTGCCCAATAAGAATCGGAGTTGAACCAAACAGAACAAAATAACTGCAATCTTGAATATCTAAACTTCGAGCAACAGATAGTACATGACTGCAAGGTATACCAGGAAGTTGCCATTGCATGCATTAGCATGCAAATCGCACTTTCCTTTCTTATACATGTCATCAACTTCAAACAACAAATTGCTAATGGGATATACCTTCCAATTTGCTTCTATGGATTCTCTTTTCTATTTTTGCCTCCGCCCAAGGTGTCGCTGCATTTATCATTTAAGCTGCAAATATTTGATAACATTAGTCTATGCTACATATAGTTTTGGATGGTTGCATTTATCTCTATTATGTCGATGTATAAAATATCATTGTTGCAATGTTTCCTGATAAAATTCGACTAACAGTGTTATCTGAAGGTAATGTGCAAACCGGGTTACTGAGTTGATGGACTCATCACAGTTAGAAATCATTGCACTGTAACGCAATCCAGGGAAGTGCGATCTTGCCCATCTAGCGAAACCAACTTCCTCAAGATATTAAGCAACATTAGGTAGATTGTGTCGTATCAAATTATTGTAGCTTCAAAGTCTGACACCCTATAAGCTTTGCATGCCTCCCAGAACATCCACCTTTTTCTTGTCTCTACTCGAGGTTAGGTGCAAGTTTTGGCTCAAATGCCGACAACAAAGTCTGTGGTGTGCGTTGGGGAATATAGTTCTTATGGCCAACTCGATAGAGGCATCCCTATCGATTATGAATGTTAAATTGGAAACTTCACCGATATATTGCCTCAGCTTATGTAAAACCCATGTCCATGACAAGCCACTTTCTGTCTTCCCCACTCCTATTGCAATGGGTACGATATGGTTGTTATCATCCATGTCGACTGCTAAGAACATTGTTCCCACGTATGACCTCTTCAGATGGGCACCGTCCATTATAAGAAGTGGTTGCAGGTGTCCTAGAAATAAGCGAATCTGCAGATAAACGAGGTTACAAATATAAACTTCAAAACATAAAATTATGACAATAATTCTATAATATAACAAAAATCATTACCGAGCAATCGAGTGCAACAAACAACATGTCAAATCGTCCTCGTCCATCAACAATGATCTCTGTCATAGTCCTCAGATTTGCTATCTTCAGATTATGACAATAAATCAAGAGTAGGTTAAACGACGATTCAGGGTCCCCTTCAACAGTTACAAGACATACATCTTTGCTCGCCATGCTTAGCTGTAGGAGATGCTAATATTGAACTGTTCGTTCACATCTTCCATGATTTCTTTTCCACGGTACATTTTCCTACAATTCTTTAAACTCCCTGCCAATATATGGCCCAAAACCTTTTTATTCGCATTACAGTGGTTTGGGTGGACTTGGGACCTTTAACATGCGTGTTCATCATGCAATTTCCGTACCTGAAACATTGGTACCATCGATAGAAACAACCATTAAATGCCGATCATAGTCCAAAGCAGAGTGACACACCGCCTCGTACCGGTGTTCAGTTGATTTCTTAACCTTGATCTGGAAGTTTTCGTAAACGCATTTAAATCCCAATGCGAGCTTTAGTGCTTCCTTCGAGTAAAAGGTTTGGAGAATTTTACATGGGATATAGGCTGTTAGGAAATGTTTCCCTGTATAGGTTTGATAATAGGGTCTGGGCAAGGTGTTGGGTTGGGCATACCCCAAAAACTATTTCTCATTGGATGGATTTCTTCAGTATATGAGTTATCGTCTCCAGGTATATTCAAAATTTCTGCTACAATAGAAACATCTTCAGCCATATCTACCTCCTACAAAGTTTTTGACTGTTCTGGAGATTGGTACAGAGACTATCTCGAAGAGTGGTTCAGATCTTGAACCATAACTATCATGATCAATAAGATTTTTTTGGTTCAAAATATGAATTTCCACCAACACCACAGGGGGAAGAAAATTTTGGATTTCAACTACTACCACCGGGGTAAAAAATGTTTGGACCATATGGGTTTGCACCATTACCGCGGGGTAAATTTTGATGGATTATGGCACTTGATGAATTTCCACCATAACCACCATCGTTGACAACAAAGAGTGTCAACATTTCTGGTAAACTTTGATGAACAACGTTCTAGAATATCATTACATTGTCGTCACCGTTTAACTCATATAATTTTTGTAAGGAATTCGTTTTATAAAATAACACGAAAGGACTACATAATCTTAACTTTTTTGTAACATGTTTAACCAAACCAGAATGTGTTATTGGCGAAGCAAACGTAATACACGTATGAGGGATCTTAACGGCATATACTCTAAGGCACCACTTATCTCCTAGAATGAACCGCCACTTTGAACATTCACCAAAACATAATCATTTTGACGTGATTTCATATTTGTGTTCAAAGGTGAAGGATTGTGATGGTAGATTGTGTTTAATGAGTTAATGTTTAACGGTTGTGATGATAGATTGTGTTTAAGGTTTAAGGGTTGTGAGAGTAGAAGTGAGAAAAACCTTCCTTTTTTCCTTTGTCAATTTAGAAGATATGAGAATAGAAGTGAGAAGTAAGGTGTGAAGAAAAATGAATGAGATGTCACAAGCTATATATAATGATATTTTGTGCACTAAAAGACAAAACAATGGTCAACAAAGGATGGTCAGATCGCGCCTGGGGGTTAGGTGGAGGAGATCCCCCTATTCAAGAAAAATCAGATCTTGTCCCCCAAATCAGATACATGTTTCGTACTTTTTTTGGTCAAATATGGTTGGATCGTCCCCATGGTCAAGAGGTTGAAGTACATATTTACTCAAAAGGAGTTAAACATGCGACAACGACGATAGCTCAAACTTATAAAGGACTACGATGTCTGAATTCTATACCATCCAGGTAAAGCGAATGTTGTTGCCGATGCCTTAAGTCGTAAAAATGTTGGTAATATGTCTTGTATAATGGTGCCACCTGAAACTTTTGCAGAGCTAGAAAGGTCGGACATTGAATTTTATCTTCACGGAGATGTTGGTTTATTATCTGCTTGTATGGTTGAACCAACTTTGATTTCTCGAATTAAAGAATCACAAGGTGAAGATGGTGAATTATGGGCAGTTTTGCAAAAGGTGAAAAATGATCCAAAATTTGAATTTCGGGTTTGATGATGATGGTATTATTTGGTTTCGAGATCGACTTTGTGTACTTGATGTTGCTGATCTCAAAAATGCAGTCATGAACGAGGCCCATAACTTACCTTTCTTAATTCATCATGGCTCTACCAAGATGCATAGAGACTTGAAACAATACTTTTGATGGAACGGAATGGAACGGAATATAGCCAAATATGTAGCTAGTTGTTTAATCATCAACAAGTTGATATTGAACATCAGCGGGTCAGTGGTTTACTACAGCCATTAGAAATCCCTATCTAGAAGTGGAAACACATTTCCATGGATTTAGTAACCAGGCTACCAAAAACGCCAAGGCCACACACTGCGATTTGGGTTATAGTTGATCGACTGATAAAATCTGCTCACTTTCTCCCGATCCAGGAAACATATTCAGTGAGTAAACTTATGCCGGTTTTTATTACCTCTAATAGGGACCTGCGATTCACTTCACGATTATGGACTGGATTGAATAAAGCTTGGGGTTCAAGATTGATTATGAGTTCAACATTTCATCCTCAAACCGACGGGTAAACCAAACGAACAATTCAAACTCTTGAAGATATGCTACAAGCGTGTGTTTTGGCGTGGGCCGGTAGTTGGGATGAGTTTCTTTATCTCGTGGAATTCTCGTATAATAACAGTTGACAATCCATTATTGGGATGGCTCCGTACGAGGCCTTATATGGACAGAAATGTCGTGCGCCAACCTGTTGGAATGGAGTCGAAGAAAAAGTCATCGAAGGACCTGAATTGGTTCGTATTACAATCGAAAAAGTCAATATGGCCCGACTGAAAATGAAAGAGGCTCAATCGCGCCATAAAAGTTATGCGGACAAACACCGCAGGCCTCCCGAATTCCATCCGTATGATCATGTCTTTTTGAAAGTATCGTCATTCAAAGGTATCTGGAGATTTGAAATCAAAGGCAAGCTCAGCCCTAGATACATCGGTCCATTCGAAGTTTTGGAGCGTGTTGGAAAAGTTGCATATCGTCTAGCCCTATCGCCTCAATTATCGCATATATACAATGTTTTCCATGTATCGTCGCTTCGTGGGTACAATTACCACCCTCTTCACGTGGTAGAGTATCCATGTGATAAAATTGAAAGTGATCTTTCCTATAATGAAGAACCGGAAGCAATTATTGATCGAGAGGAAAGAGAGATGTGACAAAAAAGAGTCTTGTTTGTCAAAGTGTTATGGCAAAATCGTTTAGAACGAGAAGCTACATGGGAAACTGAAGATTCGATGCCCAAAGAATATCCACAGTTATTTTTAGGTACATAATTCATAGCTCTAACTCGATTTCAGGGACGAAATCCTTTTAAGGAGGAGAGAATTATAATACCTCGTATTTGGTAAATCTAATCTCTTGATCGAGAACCAATTTTGTTCAAGTGTGAATCGTGCTTTAGTGTTTCATATCTTAGTCTTCAAGAGCCGTTTATTAGGCCTAGTTATTTTCATAAAGTTCATTTGAGTTCTAAGTTGGTTGAAACAATCTTGGTTAGGACCAAAATTGTAAAAGAAATTGCCAAAGTATGATTATATTGCAAATAAGCTTAAGATCAAGGGTTAGATAGTAAATATTGTAAATATATATAGGAAATTGTTATTTTTTTTAAGATCATACTTGCTTCCTCTCTCTCTCTAACTCTACAATCTCTCTTACCTCTCTCTAAAAAATACCTCATCTCATCTCTATAAACCTAGGAATTTCTTGTTAAATCTTTGAGTTTTTGAATAATTGATGATATAATTGGAATTAGGAACTCAAGATAAGGTATGTCTATAGTTTATTTTTTGTGATTTCTTCTTCTTTAGGGCAATGATTAAACCCTAAGTTGATTCATGATTCATAGGTTAAAAGTTGAAGATTAATGAAATTTCTTCAAGTCGGTGTTGTTAGAGGAGGCAAATTCGGATCTGTAAGTTGGAAAATTCATATAAAATCAAACACTTGTCCGATTGATGCTTTCTTTATATCGTTAGAAAGGCGTTTGAGTTATCTACAACTTTGTAGGTTACTGAGAAACCTAATTCGAACCATATGTGGCTTGAAATCTTTGATTTTTCTAGACCCTGTTTGCAGCCACATGAAATTGCACTCTATTTCTATAAATTCTATATAAAATAGACCAAAACTCCAAATTATGTGAATCCAATTAGTATGAAATCCTAAGAGGTATATCTATAACTTTCATTTAGAAAGTTTGGTTCAGCCTCTAAGTGTGAGAAAAAGGATTAAACTTTTGGTGTATAGAACCTGTTAGCTTTTGTTTGGATTGTGAAAATTGGATTTTAGCAAATGTCGTCTATAGTCCTAGGCATTGTGTTATATGTTTACTAAGTGTCCTAGTGGTATGTTAAGCATGCTTGAAGGTCTATAAGTTCTATGAAAGGTAATAGCTTATAGGAACTTCAAGTTGATGAGAAGTGTTATTGAAAATGGTGTAAAAGCCCTTTTTCTGATAAGTGTAGGTAATCTAAAAGGAAGGAACCATTCATAAGTCTCGAATTTTGTTTGATCATATCTAAAACACTTTCAAGGTACGAATATCTACTTTCTTTTGATACGTGGGTAATCAATTGTGGTGATTATCCATTCTATGAAATTTTGATCAAGACACATACCCACAAAAGTGGAGATGATCAAATTGGTACATGAAATTATTTTATGTGTTATATGATGGTTTGGTTTAAAAATTTTGTGTACCTAAGAAGTCTAAACCATTACCGGTACGTTTTAAGACTCATGATTGATTTTATATAAATTGGAGCCTCAATGGTTTTATTAGACTTATTATCAAATGTTTGGTTCTTGATTTGGTTATTTGAGTTTGAGTTTATTGACTTAACTTTGAATAGGCTCAATACTAGGGGCACGGGTGTTGAGACGCCCCCATGATGACTAAAATAGTCATGACATTCTCATAAAGGCTACGACCAAGCCAAATAGAGAATGTTGGATGCATCTTATGAACCGAATACCGGATAGAGCCGAATACCAATTATATTGGTTACCGGATAGAGCCGAATACCAGATACCTCTGGTTACCGGGGAATGTGATGGTGTAGTGTCCGACACTTCCATTTCATTACGACGCCTGATTGGACTGATCATCCATCGGGAACAATGTATCCTAATGATACAGATGACCTTCTTACATTGAATATTTTTTTATTATATAATTTTCAATTTTTAGAGATTTACACTTAAATTGATTCCACTTGTATCGTAATGTTTCCTTTCAGTTACTTATTCATATTTGATATTCTTCTGCTATTATTCATTCACTAGGCAATTTTTGCTCAGTCGAGACTTGTTTTATTTTACCTCGACAGGTTTAGAATCTAACTTAGGGGTAGGATGAAGGGTCGAGATGACTTAGGATGCTAAAAGATCAACGGTTGAATATAGTGTTTTTTCTATATGAAATATAATGGTTGTAATGTTTTTTTTGGGAGTTCCATTAGAGCTCCGTACTATAAATGGTAGAATTTTGATCCGTTTTCGGTTGTGACATGTCTCATCTTAAGTTTAGTAGGATGGGGTGTTACACAACAAAACGAGAACTTCTAAATACTTACCATGATACTTATGTTGATATAATCTATACTATCTTATAAAGCATTTGGCTAAAACTCTTAAAAACTCTTAAACTCGTTCATCC
>NC_037544.1:25484787-25505629 GCF_001531365.2 Cynara cardunculus var. scolymus | reverse complement strand
TGATACTAATATCGATATATTTTTTTCAAATTTTTATGATATCTTCAAACATATATTTTATTCAAAAATAAAAACATCATCGCTTTCTCAAAATCATATAAAGCCATATTATAACATCGACTGAGATAAAGAATAAAATGAAATAATAAAATCACGATGTCTCACGCTGCATTGCGCGAGTACGCTTCTAATATTTTTCAAATTTATATTTTATTCAAACATAAGTTTTCAGGTTCAAATCCAAGGAGGAATAAAAATCCCCTTGTGGCCACGGAGGTTCAAATGCGGTGACTCCGGGCTATCTGCAAAGTAAGTGGTCGTCCTGAGATTAGTCGGCTCATATAGCGGGTTGGATATCCAGGTTAATAAAAAAAACATTATCGTTTTCTTAAAACCACATAAAACCGTATTATAACATCAAAAACAAAACATTAAAATCGAGATTTATCATGTTACATTACACAATACTCTTGTAGAGATCTTTTGTTTTGTTAAAATGTTGTAGTTATTTTTATAAATTATAATTTACCACTAACTTGTTATTTTATTTTAATTATTAAACATAATATTATAGATATGTTTCATTTTTAAATCAAACAAAATATTTAGAGTTGTATAATTTATCTCCAACTTGTTATTTTATTTTTAATGATTTCCATGACTTAATATCTGGTAATGGTTCATTACCTTATATTAAAATTAAACTAGAATTGTTCATGAATTGGATGACTCATTAGGTCCACCCGGTTCAGTTAGTTAAAAAAACAAGTTTGGACAATTATTTATGGAAGAAACATGTGGATTTAATCTTCAGTTTCTCAATTGCAGAATATACTGATAAAATAAATATTAGTATCACATATTGACCATCAGAGGATGAATGCGCTTCCTCAAAACAATTCAATCGAGCAACCACTCCTCTCATAGTAGATGAACAAATCCCATCTCGACTCATGCTAGTACTACTAAGTGGTACATGATATACCCAACAACCATTGTTATCTAGTTATCACATGATTAGAAACAGTTATCAAAGTACAACAGTCACTGAGAGCAAACTTCATGATCTCAAGTCAGTTGACTAATTGTACATGACCACATGAGAAACACTTATGATACTCATATATTTCCAATGAAACGTTCTCATAACGATTACAAAATATCTTATCTTGTACCCGTATTTGGATTTTATATCTCCTTATGAATCTCTGGATATATTAGTCGTTACCAAATGTTTTTAATTTAGTTACAGTGGATTGAGTAAGATTCGATTGAGTTGTTACTTATTTGTATTTATTGTTTGATATGTCATATATTCTAAGTCATAGTACTTCACCAAACAAAAGTTGGGGTGACGATCGTGACACCTCAAAATAGAGTAAATAATTATTTATAAAAAAATTGAAGGAGAAAGGGAAAAGCAAAATAAGTTAATACTTTTATTTTCTTGGACCAAAAATATAAATGAATGAGCTGAGAGGGTCCAAATATGTCAAAGGCTTAAATTTGTTTTGGACCAAAAATGTGAAACATATTGTTAGGAGGGGGATGAATGTAAATGTCAAAAAGTATAGGGGTCAAATGTCATTTTTTTCAAAGATTAGAGGCTTGTTCCGCCAATATTACAACTCTGTTTAGGAGATGACGACCTCACCGGTGTATATCACGATTTGGTTCGATATCATCAATTAATACGCCAAAAAAACTTAGATAAATGTAGAGGACTGAAGGAGAACATTTTGGTTCAAATAGTTCAAGAAATGAACAAATATTGTGAGAGAGAGAGAGAGAGATCTGAGTTTGAAGTACGGAGTTGAACTTTTCAATTTTTCGTGAGTTCAAGGTGAGATTCTCAACCAAACTCGTGATTTTTATGTCCATAGCTTCATTTTTGAAAGATCTATCGAAACCTAATAACCTTTTGTTTTAGATTTGTGTTTTATGGTCCAAATCAGTGTTCAAAGTCGTTGAGTTTTAGTTTTAAAAATCTAAACTTTAAATGAGAAAACAGAAATTGTTTTTGACGAAAATTAGTGTTCCTTATGTCAAAATATTGGTAAAAATATTATCAAGAGTTTGGTTAAAAAAAATAAACCAAAACGAATAAAAGACAAGTCGTTTAGAGCTTAAAAAAACACAGCAATGGTTGCCATATCCTGCTGCCAACAAAAGCAACCATCCAACCAACCAACCTGATGAATTTCTTATGATTTATATAGTCATTGAATTTATTTATGGATTATTTATTTGTTTTTATTAAGAAAACAAAGAAAATCTGGTGGAATAGTCTTAAAGGTTTTATGAGAAAAAATAGATATTATTAAATATTTTGAGAAGTATCTTTAGAACTTTTATAAAATGTAATTTTGACCCGGATTTCGTTATTTGTAGTTTTTGAAATATCTAATTGTCCCTATAATTTGTATTTAATGGAACTTTGCAGTATCAGACACGAGATCCTCTTTTTAGATTCATTAGGATTCTTGTTGGTTGGAACCTCCAATGACAACTCTCTCTAAGGAACTCAGCAAAATAGCCTAATATGAAGAGTTATTATCGAACATTATAATTTTAAAGGATTTATATATAGATATAATTTTTCTAAGAAGAGATGTTTATAATAAGTCATTCGATTATTTAGATGATTTTAACAATGAAGGTAAACTGTGTTCTAGGATTAAAATAATATTTGGGACACTTTTAATTCGGAGTTGAGGTTTATAAGCTTATAAAAGGGTTAATTTGACGTTTTGAGACGTTATCGAGTTATAGACATTGGGGTTTGACTAAAGTTGGTTGGGATTGACTGAATTAAGCAAAAATTAACTTTTGACTCATTTGACCCACATGAATTTTAATGATGGGTCCAAATTGAATTGTTTGAGGCATATTGGATGCTCGGTTATGAAGTTTGAACTTAGGTCGGGTCGGGATTGACCATAGTTGAACTTTGGAAAAACCTAGCCATTAATTCAATAGTGTGGTATGAAATGTGTAGGTCTTCCGTCAGTAACTATCGATAGTTGATCTATGCAAAAAGGCGAGTCTTCATGAAACTTACAACGGGATACATACATATGTACAAAATTATTTTATCATGTTATTATTTTATGGTGGTGAATGCTATGCATGATATTTGGTTTGAATACATGACATCGTTCATGGATGTAGCCAGAATTCTGACATAGAGGGGGCTAGAAAATCTCAATTTTAACTTGTCTATTAAAGTTTTTCAAACAAGAGGCTAATGTGAGATATACGATTAATGGTAGTTTTCTTTAACATAAGATTTTGAGAGGAAATTTGAGTTGTAATGAGTGTGTAGATAAAAAAAATCATAAATATTATGACTTTTGTTTATAAAATATTAGAAGGATGAATATTATATATTATAGTGAAGTCTAAAACATTTCTTATCATACATTCACTAATTTGTTAGTATGTCATAAATGACGTCAACATAAATATCTATGTTTTACACACACAAACACAAACACAAGCCCACACATACACACATCACACACACACACATATATATATATATATATATACATATATATATATATACATATATATATATATATATATAGGGCCTAATCAAATGATAACTAATTAGTTCGTGCTAACTGTGAGGTCCAATCTCAACCACAAATAAATATATAAATTAGGAGATTTATAATTTTGGTAATTTTGAATTAAAATTTTAATGTAATGACATTTTAGGTATTTTTTTCTCCTTTCTTCTCTCTCCGTCCTCTGGCCACCGTCCTCCGGTGATACCACAGTGATATCACAATGCATCTTATATGTGCTTGTGTATCACACTGAGATCGTTTATGTGGTCGATTGGAGATGTAACACAGTGGTATCACAATGCATCTTATATGTGCTTGGGTATCACACCGTATCTTTTGTTTAACAGAATCAATATTTTTTAGGTATCATAGTGGTATCACCAGAGGATGGTGGCGGAGGCCGGAGGACGAGGGACGGAGAGAGAAGAGATAAGAAAAAATACCTAAAATGTTCTTGCATTAAAATTTTAATGCAAAATTACTAAAATTATAAACTTCCTAATTTATATACTGATTTGTGGTTGAGATTAGATCTCACGGTTACCACAAACTAGTTAATTTTCCCTTAAACGAGCCTCTATATTCATTATATTACATATGTGTGAAAATGTTTCATAAATCGAAAAACAAAAAATAACATTATGAATTTTATGGTCCAAAAAGTAATAATATAAAAATCTTAATTTTATATCTATACTATATTATAAAACATTTGACATAAAATTTTAAAAACAATTTTTTATGTATGAAGTACTGTATATTGATGCATATTACTTAAAAATCAAGATTACAAGTAAATTATGCATAAGTACAACTTATTAAAGCTCCATATTTGAATTCGTGTAACTAACTGCGGATAAACATAATCAAATAGAGGATAAACATCTCATTTAAAATATAAAAAATCTAAAATATAATTAGGATAATTATCGAGTTCTAACAAAATAATTAATTATTATCTTTATAAGAAAATTATATTATCTATACTATATTATAAAGCATTTGACAAAAACTCTTAAAAACCATTTTTTATGCGTAAAATACTGTTTATTAGTGATATTACTTACAACTAAAGATTGCAAGTAGATTGTACGTAAGTACAACTTATTAAAGCTCCATATCTGAATTCGTGTAACTAACTGCAGATAAACATAATCAAATACATGATAAACATATCATTTTAAATATAAAAAATCTAAAATATAATTAGGATAATCATTGAGTTCTAACATAATACTATTATTATCTATTAAATGTTTATATTATTAAACCAAAAATAAATTATTTCGTTATTAAACTTAAATTAATTATAATAAATTAAAGAAATTACATAAAAATGAGAACTTTTAAATAGATGATTTGATATTAACATTGATATATTTTATTTCAAAATTTTATTTTATTCAAAAATAAAATCATTAATGCTTTCTTAAAAACACATAAAATCGTATTATAACATCGACAGAAACAAATAATAAAATATAACATCAAAACCGAGATATGTCTCGCTGCATTACGCGAGTACGCTTCTAGTATTCTTGAAATGTGTATAGTAATATTAATTTGTTGGCTTCCTCCAATACTGCAACTGAGAGTTTTGTTCTGATGGAGGTGCATATTCATAGTTTATTATGATTTTTACGTAATAATATTTTTTTTATAAAATATTTGAAATGAAAAAATAAAATATAAAAAGTTGTAATGATAATACAAAATATAAATATTCTTTAAAAAACGAAAAAAAATCCAACTAATGAAAACAAATAGACAAATAAATAAACATTTAAAGAAAAAATATTAAAATTAAATGAAATGGGATTAGGGATTTGAAACCGGGGCACTTTCGCTAAAAATAAGGTGTGAAACCACTTAGACAACTCAAGGGCTTTTGTTTTGTTTTCTTTTAAATCATATAAGAGGGAACCTTTAGAGGGGCTCATCACCAACCTCTGCTACCGACATCGGTTATATATTTACATGTATAAGGAGTTTTGTGGAGTATGCATGCTAATTGTTTTTCGGTTTTTAAACATATTTAGCATGCTTAAGTTTTCAGTTAGTTTAAATTGCACTAATGGTATATAGTTTGGAGTATGAGATGATAGTTTGGTTTGTCACACTTAAGGGGAGGCATGACCCCGAAATGGATGACTGGCTCTGTGTGAGTCGTACACACTAGGGAATGCTTGTGACATGGGGACATGACCCGTAATAGGTTACTGGTTATAGGTGAGCGTACATGCCCAGGGAATGCTTGCAACTTATCAATCCATACTCGATGAGACTGTTGTGAGGTCTCGTTTTTTTCAATGTTGGATGTTTTTCAGAAAATGCTAACTATTTTATTCGAAGTCATGTTGGATATGGGTGAGAAGATATGATTTCACTCACACAAACCATGAACTCATTAATCTTTATAAGCTGACTATAATATGCATCTTGTGGCCTGCTAGTTCGAGGTTGGATAACGGTAAAGGACATGCTTAGAGACTTTCCCGTTCTTATCTTCAAATTCGATCTTTTGTTTAAATGTTTATGTATTGATCAATTGTAATTTAACCTGGTATGGGTCGAGTTATTTTTTAAGTTACAAGTTTATGTTATTTGAAGACTTCCGTTGCGAAAGGGTTTAAGGTTTTAATTTATCCATCATGTTGGAGTATTTTTGGAGAATTTGTTTTAGATTACGTAACATTTCTCATGGTAAAAATGAGGAAGTCACAATGACGAGTGTTAGGTAGATCATTTGTCTATTTAGTTCAAGTTTAAATGAGAGTTTGACTTGGATTTAGAATAGATAGTGGGAGATTTTCCATTTTCCATGCAAATAAGTTAAGAGTGAGAGTTGAGGATGTTTTGTAGTCATCATTTGGTAAACCTCACTTTAATGGATTCAAAATCAACCTTGGGAAGCCTTGTTATATACAACTAGTATGGGTCTCACGTGTTGTGCGATAACAATAATCTTTTTAAAGAATTATTTTAGTTAAGATAAAACGTAATTCCTCGGTTAATAGCTAATGAGATAAATCTGAAACATCAAATGTATTTTCGTAAGTGGATAATTTGCATATATTGATAATCGTTTATTATTATGAGAAGTTAGATGCATCAGTAATAATTTTATTGTTATGCTAACTCAAACGACATGTCCTAGTAGAACCATATGACTATTGTTGTTACTTGTTTCGAATTGTATGATATTTTTTTTTCCCAAAAATAGGGCTAGCTACAATTGTTAGTAAAAAAGACATCCTCTCCTCGTGTCAATATATACTAACATCTTTCATATAATTTTTCATCTTATTACAAATGTCGGATAACCAAACTCACCATAATTCAAGATTTAATTAAATATTCTATTCTCATGATGTCACCTCATTACCTATGACTATATACATTGATTATTTAGACTTCAAATGGTATGTCGTACAATCATATCATTATTATTGTTATGAAGAGCTTGGATATTTTTTTTCCAAAAAAGATGGTCGGCTAAAATTAGTAGTTAACTCAAGTAGTTAACTCAATGTGAAGTGATTGAAACATCACCAATCCAATATTTGAGAATATACAAATCTCATAATGCTACCTTTAGTACGTTATGTTATTTCTTTTTTTATATATATACAACGATACAACATAAAGATTTTTCTATTTATGTATATAAATATTTACATCATGTTTTGTAAAGGGTTGGTCATACAAATAGGACATCGCTATGAGTCAGACCCCTTGAGTTGACACAATGTCATCTCATTCTTCTTTCTTGTACATGCCTCTATTCCAAACTTTCAACTTCTTACCAGTATGAGATATTTAAAATACAACTACAATTCACCATTTGAAAATACTCAATTCTCACCTCAACATCTCTTAGGGGCCGTAAATATATAACCTACAGAAAAGTGGGCTAATCCAACCAATCTTCTCAAAAATATGATTTTCAATATCAAAATACCTCGGGCTGTCTCGCGATACCTTGCAATCATATCACATCTCAACTGGGCCTGTATATTTCTAGTTTATCAAACGCTTACCCGAGTAAGCGTTTACCAAGTAATATTACCTCACCAGATGAATATGGGAAGCACCAAAAATCTTACCGGTAAGAGCGAGACAATGACCAAGAGTCTTACCCGGTAAGTGAGAACATGACTCTTACTATGTTAAGCGTTTACCGGGTAAATTGTTGCATACAATATCATTTTGGTGAAATAAATTCTTACCAGGTAAGTAAATAATAGTGTTAAATTTTACCAGTAAGCACTTACCGGTTAAGTGTTTGGTAAACGACCTCTTAGTCTATTTAATAAAATAATTTCTTGGATAAATGAATTTTTGCAAAAATAGGGCTAGCTAAAATGAACCAACTCTATTAATTAACATAAAGAATTTCTTTCACTTATCTTCATAAATAGAATTTCTTTTTGCAAAAAAAGTGTGGAGTAAATTCATTCAACCTAATTAGTTGACACAAAAACACTCACCCTACTTTCATATACTCACTCTCTACTTACAATCTTCCATCTTATCATCAATGTGGGATGATGAAACCTCTTTTTTTTTTTTTTTGCAAAAATAAGGTGAGCTAAATTGAGCCAACCTCATGAGTCGTCATAAAAGCTCCCATCCCTCATTTCATATACTCACTCCCTACTTTTTATTTTGCATCACATCACCAATGTGAGATGATGAAACATTTTTGCAAAAATGTTGGCTAAATTGAGGCAACCTATTGAGTTGACACAAAAACACGCACCTCTATTTCTATATGTTCAATTACTACTTTCAATGTTGTATCTTATCACCAATATGGGTTAATGAAACTCAATCACATATCAATATTTGAAAATACTCAACTTTAGTGTCGGGCACCATACATTGAATTGTGCTTCCTTCTCAATGCCTAGACATCATCCAACCTAAGGAGCTAATGGAAGTCTTTTAGTCAAATTAAACTGTCTCCATTCCTCACAATTGCACCAAAAAAATCGACACGACAACAATAAATTTGTTAACATATGAGTTAATTGTTCCAATTATAGCTCCTCATTTTATACATCCAACTCTTTCTTTCAATCTATCATCTGCTTAGATATGAAATAACCAAACTAACACCAGTATTCAAAATTAAGAGTGCTCAAATCTCATAAATCACGTCCCATTATCTTTGGTTGTTCTTTTAACATATTGATGCTGACAAAATATGCCATTTTTTAATTAATTTATTATTTTAATAATTGCAAGGAAAGATAAGGTTGGACAAAAGGAACAACTTTATAAATTGCTACGAGCCCTTTTAATTTTGAAAGACATCACCTCATCCCTTCATATACACACCATCTCATTTCAGTATATTATATTCTCACTAATGTGGGACAATCAAAATAAAAACATGAAAGTTTGATTATCACTTTTATATGGCAAGATTTTTTTTTCAAAAATCAGGCCAAAAAGAATTGATACAATAGATTGCCACAAACCCTATTAATTTTGAAAAGGATCCCTTCTTTTTTATACAAACATCATCTTCTTTCATTGATTTATATCCTCACCAATATAGGACAATCAAAGTAACACTTCAAATTTTTGTATTACATTTTAATATGGCTAAATATTTTAAAAATATGAGGTCCGTCAAAATGAACCAACCCCATAAACTATCACAAACCCTTAATTTTTTTAAAGTCATTTCCTATTTCTTTCATATACACACTTCTTTCTTCCATTCTATTATCTTTACACCCATTTTGGATAACCAAACTAATACTATGATTCAAGATTTTAGTATACTAAAATCTCATGGTGTCACATGATTGGTTGTGCTTCTTCCTTTATAATTAAAACATCCCCTCTTTCTTTCATATGCACACACATCTTTCTTCCCTTTTATTATCTTTACACCAATGTGGGACGACCAAATTAGTACTATTCATGATTTTAGAATACTAAAATCTCATGGTGTCACATGATTGGTTGTAGTTATTCTTTTATAATTAGTATGAGAACTGTGTGTTCTGTGGTAATGTAAGTACAAAACATCCTTCATACTAGAAAACAATAACTAAAATAAAGTCATTCTAATATATAAAGAAACAAATAAGATAAACCAAAATAACCTAGGTAGAACCTATACATATGGTTCAGCTCGGTCAGTAGTCGAAGCCTCTTCTTCCATGCTTACTCAATCGTCTATCATCCATCTCTATCTTCAATGTATTCTAATCCTCAGATGAAGCTTTTTATGAAGATTTTCTTGTATACGTTGTGGAATATAATTGCATTAACTATTTTTGGCGTTACTGAGGATCATAATAAATATGAGAAGATATGATAGAAGTTGGATTTTAGAGAATATGAATATATAAACTTAGTAAAATCTTACCTTATCTAGTTAGTGGATGGATGAATGTTATTGAACACTTCATGGTAGACAACGTTTTTAATGAGTGTACGGTGTTCCATTTATTCGTCAGCATTTATTATGGTTAATCCTTCATGCGATGTCACTCGTGAAACAACCACATATAGTTGTCTATGTGTGAAAACCTATTGTAACACCCCAGAATCATATTTGCATGTAAACATATATTTCCATATATGAAGAAATACAACTTTACACATTCAGTCCCAATATTTACAAAAGCTACATTACAAAGTAACTTACAAAATTTTTCCAAAAACTCTCTATACAAACTTGTATACATATCAAGTATTTCAATAACTGAAGATAACATGTTATCCTAAACGTCCCATGTAAGAAAAAATAACTCCTCATAATTTCCTTCTCCCATTGTCCTTTGGTTGTGCCCGACCTGTAATGCATATTTTTAAAACACCAAAATGAGCGTTAGACCTTGAGGTCTAGTGAGAAATCCCTTTGTTGGCAATTACAGGGTGAAAAATCACCAAACACATTTATAAACCCATGTTTGTAATAATAACAAATAAACCACACTTTAATAAAACAAACCTCTTTTGTCGCATCTAAAAGACGAGACATCACCAATTTATCGCATCAATTCACCCAATGACTCATTTAAAAACATTTTGATAAAACTCATCGCATCATACAGATGAAAACATAATTTCCTCACATCTCATAGGTAAGACAACCCCATTTCCTCACAACACATTGGTGCGAGAACCCCATCTCATTGCATCACATAGGTGCAATTAAACAACTTGCCGCATCAATAATAGCGATAAATCAACTTGTCGCATCACACTGGTGCGACAAACAAAACTTCTCGCATCATAAGGATGCGATAACAACTATTCATTGCATCAATAGGATGTGATAACTTCAAGTCATCGCATCACACATATGCGAAAACTCCAAGTCGGATTAGCTTTCGCATCATAAGGATGCGACAACAATTAACAGTTTGATCAAAAACCCAGATTTTACATCCATTGATTATGCCACCCTTATAATAGTATACACCTCTCCTTGATATGCCACCTTTATCCCAATATACACCTCTCCTTGATATGCCACTCTCATTCCAAACACATAATATAACATACCAAATCTCACAATTATGCTAATTAAAGCATCAAAACAGTTTTATATCATCCCCATATAAAGAACCATACAGTTCTAATCTCAATAGCAAATAAGGAAAGTTTGTAAAATAAACTCACCTTATCAATCACGAAGAGATGAAGACAGAATGATGAAAATCACAACAAATATCCAGAACAAAGATTCAGAGAACCCAACTTCTACTTGCTTCCTCTTTCAGTTTTTGTTTTCACTCGGACATAAGACATCATACATAAGTTTTTCTTTCTTTCTTTTCTTTCCTTTTTAACAATCCCCATGAGATATACATAATATCTCATAAAATAATTATAAACCATAAGAGGCAGTGGAATTTTAAGAGGAATTAAGTACATAACCAAGTCAACCCCTTTAACTTACCATCATAGTTCAAAACAACCCCAAACTTTATAACCGAATAACCGGTTATCACACCTATCAATTGGAATATTATGCAATTATATGTGAATATAAGTACATATTGAAATATGATAGTATAAAAAATTTGAGGAATGTAGCTGTTTTATGTGGTATAGGCCAACACGACTTTAAGATTGTCCCTCGCTTCTATTAATTGTCATAGCAAAGCATGAGACCAACCAGTATTTGACGTTGGTTAAGCTTGAATGGCTATTTTGATTCGCTGGGTGACATTATTATTCTTGTAACAGTGACAATTTTTCCTTTATTAGTTCATGAAATAATGTCACCTCTAACAGACCATGTTCCAAGTAATGTGACAATCAATCGTGTTACATTGCACAATTCTTCTGTTTGACTAATGTTGCATAATAACATAATCGGGCTCCTACCTTTAGCCGAATCTCGTGATTTGGTATGCCATTGAATTGCAAATTGTTTAAGAATTCAGTTGGATAAAGGATGTCTTCATCATTTGTTTGTACACTTCCTTTGTATACCGTGTCTGAACTTAGATATGTTTTTCCTTCTCTTGGAAGCATGTCCATGATAAATGTGTTCAATTCTTGAACCATATCATTTTTTGGCATTAGAATTGCCCTTTCAGTTATATATAAAGGACTGTTACAGTTTTCCAAGAGAGAAGGATATATTATTTCAACGAATGAATCAATCGGGTTGCCAACTGTTTCTGGGAAGATGCCAACAGGCAACTGTAGAAATTCATTGGTTACATCGTCATAGGCAGTACCATTTCTGATTTGTAACATCCTTGAGTCAAACACCTTAATATTTATTATATTTGTCTCAGTGTCGTTTGTTGAAGTAACTCAACTATATGTGTGCTATGATGAATTTTGCAAGTTGACTCTGCAGTTAAATCCAATGGGATTCAAAATCTTTAATGAGTCGTTCTTCCTTTTGGCAGTAACAAAGCTGCAATGCCCGAAGTAGCAACCACTAATCCTACCTTTCCTTCTGATCTAAGTCTTGATACGATTGTATTCCAAATAAAAGTTTTCCCCGTTCCTCCACGACCATGAATGAAAATTAGGTCACCTCGATCATTGTAGACTGACGCAAGAATGACATCGCAAGCTCTTCTCTGGCAAGTAATGAGACTGAAAAATGCAATGTCATGAGCAATCTTCAAATCTTGGGTACAATCATCAAGTTCTTCATTGACCAATCTGTTACGAAATTCTGGTAAAGGTTTGGTATTTAGGAATGGCATTCCATCTATGTCTTTTAAACTTTTTCCCATTTTCAACATGATTGCCTCGATCTCGAACAACATGTGAGCTTCAATTTGATCATCCGTTAGCTGCATGTCGTGTGCTCTGTATTTATTTTACGTTGTAGTGTTGTTATATCTTCAGACAATGCTAAATAATTTCTTTTCAAAGATTTGGTGTATTTGAGACTTGGCAATTTGCAAGAATTGTGACAAATAAATGTCGCAACTCGTGACCAGTTGCCAAATTTGTTTCCTCTGTTAAGCAATCAACCCATTCATCATCATCTAATGATCCAAGAATATAGCAGGCTCCCTTGAAAGAAGGATATATGATGCTATTCACTGTTCGAATGTGTTCGTACGAAGTGCATCCTTTTTCGAAGCTTAAAAGCATACGCATGTAAAACCTTTCTGCGGATGACAGATGAGTGAAGTATATTCTACCAATTGATATGCCCTTTTTACATCTTGACCATATTTTATCTTTTGCATTCCAGATCCAGCGTTTTGGGAATGTTGAGTAACTAAGTTCTCTGGCATCGGGATTTCTTTTGTTGGTTTCGAGCCATTATGTGAACATTGTTCTACTTACTCCAGGCTTGAGCGCTATCGACTCCGGGTTATCATTTTCGTTAAAAACAACCGGTTGTTTTCCTGGAAGATGGAAAGGTAATCGCTCCACCGCTGGTTATCTGAAATGAATATCCTACTGGAAAATACGCCAACATGCTTCAATAGGATATTCATTTCAGATATCCAGCAGTGGAGCGATTACCTTTCCATCTTCCAGAAAAATAACCGGCTGTTTTTAACGAAAATGATAACCCAGATTCGATAACGCTCAAGTCTGGAGTAAGTAGAACAAAGTTCACATAATGGCTCGAAACCAACAAAAGAAATCCTGATGCCAGAGAACTTAGTTACTCAGCATTCCCAAAACACTGGATCTGAATGCAAAAGATAAATTATGGTCAAGATGTAAAAAAGGCATATCAGTTGAAATGTATCTGCAATCTAAATATGTCTTTATTTCATCATGGTCATCATCCGGGTTTGCTGAATAAACTATAACAGTAGCTCAATGAGAACCCTTATGTATGTACTTGAATAGGTACTTCACGGCTCTCGTGTAACATCTCCCGTCCATGTGGTACGGAAGGGGTGATGTCATTACAGAATTTGTAACTTACTATCCTCTTACCTAACAGGAAATTTTTTTGGCACTGCCTTAACATTTCTTTTGCTATTGTTATTAGCCCATTCCAAGTTTAGGCTTGAATAAATAAAATCTCCTCAAGTAGGATTCGAACCTACAACCAATCGGTTAACAACCGACCGCTTTGATCTTCCCCAAGAGCTCACATCGATGGGAAGGTTTCTACTTATGCTAGCTCTCTTCTTTCTTATGAGAGAGATTCGCCGTTGAATCTAGCACGAGACCAGTTTCAGACTACAAAAACAAATAAAAGAAAAAGAAAGAAATAGGGTATCTGACTTTGGCTTCTCAATTGCATATACCAAAAGACTATGCCAATATAAAGACAAACAATTCAGAGCTACTAAAACCCCAAACATAGACTACAACTATCTAAACATGGTTTATAATCCAAAAATACTACATTCCAAAAAGTATTTATAAACTTAGAACATTAACATCTGAACGTGAGTTTGAAAACTCCAAAAAATAATACTCTTGATCTTAAGTCCCACCCTATCAGTCATTTGGAACCTGCCGTGTCAGAAACAAGAACACGACTGAGCATAGGGCTCAGTGAACAAATTATAATATGAAATTGAAATAACAATAGGTAACATCGATAATAAAGCGAAAGACATACAATTCAATTAAGCTAAATTCATAAAAATCAAGATGGTTCATAATTCTCTCTTCAAAACATAATTTAAACAAAGTCCGTCAATTCCTGTAGTGTTTGTGGGGTGGCCAAACCACATGAACTACCGGGATGGAGTGTGGGCAGACGTCCCAAGTCCCTCGTGAATTTAACCATGGTCACATGGTAGGTAATTCTAGGATCTATCCATCCGCCCTGGAGCCAATAAAATCCTCCTAGTCCACAAGGTGGTTTCATGTAAGCCACTATTGGGCCTAAACCTGTGGACCGAGTTCACCTACAGGACGCGATGACTACGATGCCTCCTATAAGGCATCCCAACTAATGTGCCTATCAATTGGATGATGTTGAAAATTAAGAACAATAAACATATGCCACTACCCGAATGACTTTCATAAAATGTCAAGTTTCAATATACTTCATATAATTCAAAACTACTTCAGATATGAGAATCAAAATACTAAACTCAAGTGTTAAAAATAAAGGTTCAACGATTTATACATATAAGTACGTATTTTGTTGACCACTTTTAAGTGATCAATCACTAGGCGGTGAACCACCGTTAAGAAAGGTCAACTACAACAACTAGTTTTCCAAGAGTTAAAGAAAGTGAAGTTAGTATCTTAAATGAAATTGAGAAATAACGCTCGATCAACGGGATTCACGGTTAAGTTAACTTGGTTTCGTGCCTAACGAATGCATAATCGATTATTACTTAAACGAAGTAAAACCATATCCTAATTCTACTAATAAGTTATTAAGGTCCTACATGTTAATAACCAACTTAGACTTCAAGAGTGACAACTGGATACACATTGAGAAATCGACTCAATACTTAGATTTAAGCAGTTTCATTCCCGACTCTTTAACAACTTCTGTCCCTCATTTTCGTGAGCATTTTTACCCCACTTAGAGGTCTACAAAAAATACTATCTAAATGAAAGTTGTAGTTTCAGAAATGGGTTTTGGACCCTCATGGAAATTGTAATATACATTAAGGTCTTTCTACCTGCAAAATATTAGTCTTTTTCGATGTACGATTTGTGATCTACGTACTGTCAAAGTACGGACCTACAATCGGTAAAATCCGATTTTCACTTTTTTTTCCAACTAACTTTTATGATCCCAACTTCATGATTTGCTACATTTACGTGCTCGAAAACATATCTCAACATACTAAACAGTAAAAAAAAGTCTAACGATCGCTAACTTAAGCTTAATCATTCTCATTTCGACTTTTAATCGAACACTTGGTGTGCAATTAATTATATACACCAAATCTAACCATATTGATTCCATACTTTACCCTTTTAATTTGTACATCAATTTTAACCAATCCTAGCATTCTAAACATGAAAGATATCATAATTTTAATAATATCAATCCATAAACTTAGACATACACACAATTTATAAAGCGGTCTCAAGAATCCTAACGTAAACACCCTAATAAAAGTGAAAGAAATTTATACCTTTAGGAATGATTCAGAGAGTGGATTCTGTTCAGAATTTATAATTGTTACTTTGATTCCTTTAACAATTTGAGAGATATTTTAGAGAGAAGACAAGAGTTTTAGAGAGAGAGAGAGATGGCGGTGAATGAAGAAGAAGAAGCAGCCATGATCGTTTGATTTATGATTTTTATATATAACTATTAAGATTTTAGGAGTTTCATGGTTTTAACCCCTCAACAATTACTGACTTTTATTTAAGTACGGTATAATTCGGGTAAGCTAACGAGAGTGTTTTTAAAACTCGGGTCTTATATCTCGAATGATTACACAGCTTAACATTGATATGAGCATCAAATTTAACAACCAGATCTCTGTTATGAGGTACGACATGTTGATTGTCTAACTTAAGTTTTTTCTTCTCCACAAAAGCTCATGTATCTCTTCTTCTGTATATTAGAAATCCATCTTGATCAATTGTTGTGTGGGGGATAAATTTTTGGGAAAATACTTAGAATATTTGCTCTGTATCATACACAGGGATGGTGGATAGAGATCTCCGCATGGCCCATGAATCATGAATATGGTGATTGCATTAAACCCATCTGGATTGATACTTTGATTTGGAATCTCAGTTGTGATGATTCTGTCAATACGATCTGTTGATGGGATTGTTGCTAATGACTCCAAGAAAAGTAATATGTGTGCATGAGGAATACATCACTTTTGAAACTCAATGGTATATTAACCTGAGTAAAAAAAGACATGGTTGTTTGTTATGCATAATGAAAAAAATACATGCAAATGAAAATTTTTATTTGCATGTTAGACAAAATGATAACTTGTGGTAAATAGTTCATACTTACATGCAATTACCATCCCGAATGGTTTTCCTGTTTTTAAGTTCACCATCAACTGTTTGAGCTTTATTTTGAAAACCCTACTTACAATGTCAACCCGATTTGGATCATCTTCTTGTTCCATTAAGTGGAGTATTTAATTTATCTCTAGCCATTTGGGGTTGCAAGTAAATGTCAGAAAAATATTCCGGTACACATCCCACTTGTATATTGCCATGGCATCTTGGTAATTTTGAACTCTGTACCTTGGACTACCAGTATGTGATGAGAGTAGTATTATTGACTTTATGATTTTTTTCCATCTGTGTCACCACGATTTATGGTGTCCATCAACCCAAATAATAAATCTGTTTGCAATTGATTTTGATTATTACGAATCCACCAAAATATTCCTTCTTCCATCGTCATATAAGCATCAAAAATGTATTATTGAAGAAGCCTACCTGCACGAAGAAGAGTATGGCCCTCATTTGATTGTTGCTGCAAACGAAAACAATAGTATTTTCGCATTGTTATAAATTGTCTCTTTGAAGAAGATCCATCCATGTTTTGGAGTTATATATTTCGCCTGAACCCATCTTCATCGTAAGGATGTATTAACGAGTATGTCATCGACATAAAAGATGGATGGAGATCAGTAATCCGTTGAAGTCTAGTTGTACGATGTTTAACAATAACATCACGCTCGAAAGTGTTTTTACTCAGGTCACCAACAATCAAGTCTGCAACTTCATTAACACTGGGTAGATTGTATTGTCGACCATCCGTTGTGCCACTATATATGTGGTCGGTCAAATCCTTTACCTTTAGACTTAATGAAATTGGGCCACAAAGCAAGTATACAATACGGTCCAACGTCGTCTTTCCAAGTAATAAAGTAGTACAAGTACTAGAATATCGTCCACAGGGATTGAAGCAAAAGTTAAATAAGAGTCCAATAAAAGAAAAGATTTCAGATGATGAAAACGAAGACTTTGGTTTGATTCCGAGTTAACACAGGTAATATAACAGAATAATAAAGCAGAATAATAAACAGAATAATAAAGGTAGCACGGGTGTAAGATTTGGGGTGAAATGTAAACACGAGATCCAGCAGACAAAGCTGTGGAAAGACCGGTCCCACCATTTATCTTGAAGGTATTCCTCTCGGACTTCACCTTTACACTATATTATAGCTTTGCACCCATATCTTTATGTGGTGTTCGGACCAGGGATAGTGACAAAATGGTGTCTTCAAGATATATGGCTAAACAAATTTCTTTGCTAAAAATCACTCTTTCGAGCCGATTCCCATATCATTCAAGTTGGCGTGTTCTTGATAGTTCATCTCTGAATCTATCACACTTTGACACTTTTAACAAGTGACCAACCCGTCGGGAGTTACGTTTTGAAAAACATATATGACAAGTCTCCTTGTCGGCAACTTTCTCAAGTCTACCTCTCATATCATTCAAGCTGACGTGCTTATCATGGCTTATCTCTAAGTCCATGGCACTTTAACACTTTCAAAGTGATCAACTCGTCAAGAAGTGTGCTTGGTTTTTATAAAAACTTGAATGAAATAGTGGAACATTGTTATTGCGAAACAATGTCCACTTTCATTCGGTTTAACATTTCACCCTTTACCCTACACCCGAACTAATAAAATTAGCTACTCATTACGGAAAGTAAATAACATAAATAAATGACGTAAAATAAATACATGAATGTAAATAACTGAAAGTAAATGACGGAAAGTAAAGACGTAAATGTAAATAACTGAAAGTAAATGACGGAAAGTAAWGACGTAAATGTAAATAACTGAAAGTAAATGACGGAAAGTAAAGACGTAATATAAATGACAATAAATAAAAGACAAGAAATGAAGAACAATTAATAAATACTTAAAAGCTTGTAATAATAATATTAAGATGAAAATGTCTTGGTAGTACAACTTTGGCAAAATAATTCGTCCAAGTTGGGGATGGTAGAAAGGAGTGGCCAAAGGCCTCCTTTTATACCCAATACAAGAGGAAAAGACAAAAGCATTAAAGGAAGTACAAAGTACAAGGTACAATCATGAGAAGACAATAAAAAGGAGATTTCAACTCCATCACAAAAGGTCATCCAAGGGTCTTCTCTACTTCTTTTCACCAGCTGCAAATAGTCCAAAAATGAGAGCCTCATCTACTCAGACCTCCCTCCAAGACACGGCTTAATCATTAAGCACCTCCTACAAAAAGCCAAGATGCAGCCGGGCGATGCTGTTGGAATGCTGCAGCATCATAGTGTAGTGTAATGAGTCAAAAAAATGTTATCTACTCCAACTTCTTGTAAAAACAGATTCATCATCACAATTAGCTCCAAACATAACAAATGAAAAATAAAGAAGTAAAAATGACTCAAGGTTGGGATAAACTATGAAAATCTACCTATTAAACATAAGAAATAGGTACTTTAAGCATGTAATAAACCATGCTTATTAATATGATCCGTAATCGAAAAACAATATTCGTTTCACACAAATATCTGTCTCTTGCCATGCAAAATGAAGGTACTAACACGTTGTGTTCTTCTAACATTATAGACAAATCCTATGTAATTTGAAGATCAAGGCCGTCAACTCCAAATTGCCTTCTCATTGCATCAATTATGTTATTTGTCTCATTTTCAGTGTCGTAGATATATAGTTGCGCGAATTAAGGCTTCCCAACTTTTGGTAATAAAGAACCAATCCTATGATAATTTTGGCCAGTAATCCTGCAGATGTAGGGACCTTTGGCACAATTAATCTTGGAATCCACACGACATCCAAACGAAGTGAATGCGAACATTGAATTGTAATTCCTTATCTCTTTTAGGAAATTGACGCATTTTCTCCAGATTCTAAGGAAAGAAGGTAATCAAGTGCTTGTGGTGTTGAAGGAAGCAATGGTAGTTTGATGCGTCCCTCCTAGCAACTACTCAAAAATTTTGGATTAGATGTCTTTCTGTCCTTTCGAGATCTTTCTTCATACCATATGATGGCACCACAATGTCCAGAAGTGTTATTCGGTTTACCAAAATTACAAGGAGTTACAGAGTTTTCTGATAAGATTAAACATGTTTAAATTTTTTTACTAGGACATATACAAATGATTATAAATGTATTATATTAAATTTAGCTTTGGTAATTAATATGATTATATTCAATTGACGTTTTTCTACCACATTCATAAATACTAAAAATATGATCAATTTTATTTGTAGATGAAGAATAAGAAAAGATAACCAACCAATCTTAATTTTTGAATTACTTTGTGTCTTTTCCTCTAGTAAATTTTTAGAAAAATTGAAATATCAATATTGTAATAATAAAAACTAACACTTTAGGACATAAAAGTTTGATAATTGTGGTGATGACCATTTTTCTATCAAATTTTATCACAAAACTTAAATCTTAATCTTCATGCAATTGTTTGGCATCAATTTTAAAACTTTTAATGCAAAACCCACATTTGAAGATAGATTAAATATAATAAAGGAAATGTTGATGGTTGATAATTAGAATAATTATGTACTGAAAAATAAAAACCAACATTTACCCTTTATTTATGAATTTAGAAAAAATGTTACGGTGATTTTATTTTATAAATATCAAACTTAAAAATGTTATTTACAAAGTTAATAGATGTACCTCTCAGATAACAATATTTCGGCTTGATTCCGTCAGTGACGAAGTTTGAATACTTCTTTGTGCATCCACCTCTATTGCCCAAATTGCTAGATTGGAAAACAAATGAAAATTGTGAACCTCATAAATTTCAATGTATTTGAATAAGAAATTAAGTGATTATAGAAAAGATAAATATTAAAAACTAATTATCATTATAATTGTTATTGTATGTGTGCGTGTGTATATATATATATATATATATAT
>NC_037544.1:25481171-25482632 GCF_001531365.2 Cynara cardunculus var. scolymus | reverse complement strand
TTGACCTCCTCTCCATGTATTTGTTAAGAATTTTGTGCAGGAAGATCAGGTCAAAAACACAGAGGTTGTGGAGGTCAGCATCTGTGAATGTGTATAGGTTGTCGTCATCCCTCTTCACCATATATTGAGCATAGAGCACAGTCTTCTTCAGCATCGTCCTTGGAGAAATTATTTCAAGGGAAGTTATCACGTGCTCTAAGAAGACCTGCTCGCGTGGCCTTGTAAGTTTTGAGAAGTGAAACTTCGCAGTTGCAGAGGGTATACCTATAAGTTCTGGGTCGTAAGGGGGCTCTGTGTCTACGGTAGAGTAGCGCCATCGCAGAATCTCCTCCATAGTGGTTACAGGCTCTGTGCGCACCTTCTGCATAGGGATTTTGCTCATCGAATCAAAGATCTCATACACCCTTCCCACTGTGGCAGATTCTGGCACTCTGGTTTCTTCTTCTTCTAGAATCGGCCTCTGGGTAGACCCCTCTGCTAGGATAGGTTTGACAGTTCCTAACAGAGCATCGAACGTACCCGTTGACGTTTCCTCCTTCGCCTTCTTGGAGGAAGAGCCTTCTCCAGCTCTGGGGATAGGGGCTCTGCCCTTTCTTGCTTGTGCCTCGGCCAAAGAAGCCTTTAACGCTTGAACGAACTCTGGATCATCGTACTCTTCTTCGTTTATCTGCTGTGGCGTCTCAGAGCTTGACCCCTTCTGTGGCGACTCCTCTACAACTTTGCCCTTGCCTTTCCCCTTAGGCTCTGGTGCTTTATCTTTTGAGAACAGGGCTTCTGTAGAGTCCACTATCTTTAGTGGTTTGGCAGAGGTCTGCTTCTTTGGCTCTTCAGCTTTGTTCTCCGTCTTCTTCTCCCCCTCATGACGATCATGGTCATCACCTCCTTGATCTTCATGGTTTTTGGTGGCTTCTGCCTTGCATGAGATAAGGGGAGCCTTCTTCAATCGCCTTAAGATTCTGGTAGCCGCCTTCTCCATTTTCTCGATCACCAGCTCTGCATGCACAAAAGCATTGTTTATGTCGATCTCTGAGGCCCACTTCATTTTAGAGAGACTTCGATAGATTTCGCTTCTGAAGGAGTCACCCTCTTTGATGAGCTTTGAAGTGCAGTCTCTAATCGATTGGTTGGAAGCTCGGGCTTCTTTAAGAAGTTGATCTATATACTTGCGCACGAGCTCTCCTAGGGCTTCAACCATTGCATTTAGCTCTCTGTGAGTGGCTAGATGGTTGATGTTTACCCTAGAGGATTTGGAGTCAATGCTGTAGGTGACCCCAGAGGAGAACATACTTTTGATCTCGTCTTTGAAGGTGGAGTAGTCTGTGTAGCCTGCAGAGATGAAATCAGCAGCAAACTGGGCGGCCACCTCTGATAACTCTGTCTTCAGCTTCTGGATTGAAGAGGGGTTGAGTGACAGAGCGCTGAAGGCTTCTGTGAGGTCGTCTTTATGAAGTACAGAGCTCT
>NC_037544.1:25479372-25480781 GCF_001531365.2 Cynara cardunculus var. scolymus | reverse complement strand
AGCCTCGGAGTGGGAGGCGCCCTTAGCGACTGGTTTTTCGAAGTCAGCCCGGGGACTTCCACCGGATCCTCAGACTTCTCCAAGAGGAGAGCCTACCAGTGTTCTGTCGATATCGTGCCTTGTAGGTTTAGAGCCTAACACGACAGAGGGATCAAGTGTGGACTTTGGGCGTTCTAGACCCTCAGTCTCTGTGACTCTCACATATGCCTCTGAAGCATATTTTGGTTGGTCACTCAAGTGTGGAGAGGCAACGGATGCCTCTTTGGGTTGAGACGAGTCCTTGGGCGATTGGACTCTTATTTTAAAACCAACATCCTTTTGAGAGGATGTTGGAGTATGTTGTGGTTCCCGGTCTGTGCGTTCGACAGAGGACGAAAGAGTGTCCTTTGCGAGGTTAGCTTGGGTTGGGTTCAGCGTGTGCACGCCTTTTTCAATAGGGGATCCCTCTAGAACAGGGTCCCTAGAAACGTGGGTAGCACTGGGAGGGGGGCTAGGATGTGTACCTTGGGCATCTTTTTCTTCCTCACCTATCTCCAACTCTTCCTCTTCGTCGTCTAATACGACCTCTGTCCCCAAATCAGCTACTTCCGTAGGCGCTTTAAACTCCTATTGAATTTGGAAGATGACATCTTGTATCTGCTCTGTTGGGGACTCCTCATGAACCACCTTGTGCAACCTTCTGCGCTTTGGAGCAGCCTCTGCAGGGCTTTCTTGAATAGCAGCTTCTGTGACCATAACCTCTGCGGGTTGGGCCTTCTTCGATTTCTTTTTCTTAGGCTTTTGCAGAGGACTACTTGGACCCTCTTCTTCTGCGGGTCTCTTCTTCCTTTCCTTTTTCACAGAAGAATCAACACCCTTCTGTGTCTTCTTTGGCTTCTTTGGTGGGGGACTTGCTACTCTAGGTCTTTTCTCACTCACTTGTCTAGCCTCTGCTGGCTCCTCCTGTCTTCCCTCAACCCTCATTTTTTCAACGCTCTCTCCTAAGGGGATCCATATGCGTGGAGGGGTTTTAGGGACCGGCTCTGGCCTCCTGTATCCACGTCTGTATGCTTTCCTATCTCCATGACTAAGGTATTTGAGCATGGCTTTAGATAGGGGTCTGGGGCTTCTGTACCCAAGCTCATGCTCTGTCGGGTGGAACTCCTTAAATGGATACAGTCTTGCATTAGGCTCGGTAGAGGGCAGCTTCTCTACAATCAATTCCCCAAAGACTAGGCTAAAGAACCTCTGTAGAATTAGGTTTGGATGGTTGAGGTCTTCTTTGGCCTTCTTCTGCGCCTTCAATTTCGACTTCTCACCCCTCTTTGTCGCGCACTTTTTCTTAATTAGTCCAACCATGTCTTCAAAGATAAGCTGTGCGTAGTCGATGGGCAGGTTGAAATAAATTCCATAAACAATTGAAAGCATTG
>NC_037544.1:25469868-25479272 GCF_001531365.2 Cynara cardunculus var. scolymus | reverse complement strand
GGCTACTCTGTCAAGAAGATCCCCATCCTCTGTGATTCGAAGAGTGCAATAGCAATCTCAGCCAATCCTGTTCAACACTCCAAGACAAAACATATCGACATAAGGTACCATTTTCTTAAACATCATGTTGAGGAAGGTAACGTCGAATTATATTTTGTCAAATCTAAATTTCAATTGGCTGACCTTTTTACAAAAGCCCTAGATGAGAAAAGATTTAATTTTCTATTGGAGAAAATTGGAATGTCGTGTCCAGAGTCTTAGGTGATGGTCGTCTTGATTCTTTATTCCTTTTGTACATACTTTTTCTTTTAAATTTAATTCTGTGAATAATTTAAATTTCTTGAATAATTTTTCGCTTGATTCTTTAGCCTACAGGCTTAACCAAGCAGAGGCTTGCATGGTTCAAGGGGGAGTTTGTGTTTTAAAAAGGATAAAACTTTTGAAGATAAGGATAAAACTTTTGAAGATAAAATGTTTTAGTTCACATAAGTCTTTTCACAGAACCTCTGTGACTGTTTACAGAGGCTCTTTGAACGGATCTTCTGTGGACACTTCTTCTGAAGGATTTTAAAATGGTTTTTATTYAAGGGGGAGCCAAGGAAGCTGGCTCAGAAGGGGGAGTTTACAAATCAAAATTAAAACCACAGAAGGTGCAAAAACGTCTGAAGTATCTTGTTCTCAGAGGTCATCTCATCAGAACCTCTGGCGCTTCTAACAGAGGCTTTGTGAGTGGAGCTGAGCAAAATACTCATCTCTCTGTGGATTTTCTAAAATCGTTTAGGTAAAAAGGTGCAACACTTATAAGAAGGCCTGACACATATCACAGAGGCTCTGTAACCCTTAAAGCCTCTTACAGAACTCTCCTAATAGTTTTTGTCTATTGATATGGTGCGCGTGGTTCTATGAATAAGGGTAAGAACAAACACGCGCGTGTCAGTAAAAGGAAGCGCACGTCATCAATCGCGCGTCTTCCCAATACGGCGTGTCATACTTTTTTGAACTGTTTTACCCAAATCCACTCATCACACGACCTTTTGTACAGCAGACGGTTCATTTTTGAAATTCCTTACCTATAAATACCCTCCTTCCCCCAAATTAAAACCTTACGCTCTCAAAAATCTCTCAAACACACAGACGAACCTGCAACCTGCAACCTGCAACTCTCAAAGCTTCCTGCAACAATGTCATCTTCTAGTGCCTCAGCCCAATCCGTAAACGCCTCAAGTAATAATGAGGTAACACAAGCAAAAGCCCTAACTTCGCATGCACTGTCCTTCGTGCAAAACAAATATGAAAAAATCGTACTGGTGAAAAAGCCTAATAACTATTTCTTCGTCCCCTCAGGATTTCCAGAAAATACCTACACACTAATGGAAATGCTAAGAAACCACCCTCTCTACTATGCTTCAACTACCACTCGACCCACACCTGAAACCTACATTACTCAATATCTGTTGAGTGTTTACATAACCACCCTCGATAATACTGGGCTAACCATTGTTGGTTACGCCTCTCACCCAGTAAATAAATCCCTTGTTCCTCTCGAACTAAATGTGGAAACCTTGAGGAYARSTYTCCATTYGCCTACCTTAATCGAACTGAACCTGAATGCTTATGCTCCTACTCCCACTGATGATGAACTAATCAAATTTTTAGAGTTCCATTCTTACGCGACCCCCATTACAAGAAGGACACAGTTCAGGCGTAAGGGACTACCACCCATGTGGAACACTCTTTTCTCCATCATCAACTGCTGCCTCACAGGGAAGGTAGGTAGCCATGACCAAACATCCCACKCCATGCTGTCAATCCTGTATGGAGTTTACTTCAACCTCCCTCTGGACTACGCCCAACTCATCTTCGAGGACATGATCGGGCTCATCAAGAAGAAGTGCGCCAGTCACAAAGGGGAGAAGACGAAGGTCCAGGCTAAAAAGAAGGCCAAGGAAGACATGAACCAGCCAAACCTGATCTTACAACGCTTCCTTGGTCTGGCCTTTGGAGATCTTCTAGCAACAAGATTGCCCTCTGTGGAGCCGAATGCCAAGCTATACCCCATCAAGGAGTTTAGACCTACAGAGCACGAGCATGGCTACAAAAGTCCAAGGCCCCTATCAAAGGCCATGCTCAGGTACTTAAGCCACCATGATCGAAAATCCTATAGACGTGCAAACAGGCGACCAGAACCGGTCCCTGTAACCCCGCCACAAATAGGTGTCCCCATAGGAATGGAAATCGAAAAAATGAGAGTGGAGGGAAGAACGGAGGAGCCAGTAGTGGCTGGTGAGGTGAGTGAGCATCCCCCTAGAATCCCAAGTCCTCCTCACAAGAAGACCAAGACACAGAAGGGTACCGACTCTTCTGTGAGAAAGTCGAAGAAGAAAAAGAGGCCCGWAGAGGAAGAGGGCCCAACTGCACCTCTGCCAAAACCTAAGAAGAGAAAAACTAAGAAGGTTGAACCAACAGAGCCTRTGATCACAGAACCTGTGGTCACAGAGGTCATCGCAGAAGAAAGCCCGGCAGAGGCTGCAGCAAAACCCAAGCGTAGAAGGTTGCGCAAGCTGGTCCACGACGACTCCCCAACAGAACAAATTCAGGATGTTCTGTCGAATATCCAGAAGGAGTTCAGAGAACCAATTGATCAATCTCAGTTGGGGATAGAAGTCGTCATAGAAGAAGAAGAAGAAGAAGAGGTAGAGGAGTTAGGTGAGGGCGCAAAAGATGCCAAAGGCACACATCCCAGCCCACCTCCTAGTGCAACCCACATTCCTAGAAGCTCTGTTCTAGAGGGAACCTCTATTAAAGAAGGCACGCACTTGCCGAACCCAAACCAGCCTACCGCCACAGAGGATAATCTTTCGTCCTCTGTGGATCGCGTATCTGGGAAACCACATCATACTCCCTCACCCTCTCAAAAGGGTGAAGGTTTCACCAAAAGAGTCCAATCGCCCAAGGACTCGACAGTACCCCCAGAGACATGTGTTGTCTCTTCACAGAGTGATAAACCAAAATGTGCTTCAGAGGCACAGGTGAGAACTACTAGATCAAAATGTCAGGTTAGGCTCTGAAACTACCAGACACGAGATCTACGGAACACCGTTAGGCTCTCCTCAAGGAGATGTGGTGGAAGTCCCCGAGCAGGCTACGAAATGCAAGCCGCTGAGGGCGCCTCAAACTCCGAGGCCAAAGGAACACCATGTGTTAGTGGTCCGAGTTCCCAGAACGATTATGTGACAAAGGGGGAGCTTAACGCCTTTGCCACAGAGTTGTTCAAAAAGATGGATGAGTTGCAAAGCTTGTTCATCTCACGTTCGTAGCCACAGGATCTATCGCCGCTCACAGAGGCTCTGAAGGAGTTATCCGCCACCACTGCAGAGTTGAAGTCTACATTGATAACCCTTCAGAGCTCTGTCATTAAGAAGGATGATTTGACAGAGGCCTTCCAAGCGATGTCACTCAACCCCTCCACCATAAAAACGCTCAAGGATGAACTCACAGAGATGGCCGCCAATTTTGCAGCTGATTTTGTCTCTGCAGGCTACACGAACTACTCATCGTTCAGAGACGAAATCAAGGAGATGTTCTCCTCTACAGTCACCTATGGAATCGACTCGTCAACCTCAAGGGAAAACATCAACCACTTGGCTACTCGCAGAGARCTGGACGCTATGGTGGATGCCCTAGGGGATTCTGTGACCGGCCATCTCGGAGCACTTAAAATGGAGATCCTCACATCCAACGATCTTATCAAAGATTGCACCTCCAAGCTCGTAAAGGAAGGTGACCTCCTTCGTGCAGAAGTCCTCAGCACCGTCTCCAAACTCAAATGGGTCACAAAACTTGATGTGATGAATGCCTCTGCGGGTACCGAGAAGGTGATAGAGAAAATATACAAGGCGGCCACTAAGATTTTGCGTCATTTGAGGAGGGCTCCCCTAACTTCATGAAAGGCTGATGCCATCTAGGGCCATGACGATCGTAAGGGTGATGATGATCATCATGAGGGGGAGAAGAAGGAGGAAAAGAAGAAGGCCAAGGCCCCAGAAGCAAAGAAGAAATCTACCAGAGCACCTGCCAGAGGTGTAAAGATTGGAGAGTCTACAGCTGCTGACAAAGGCAAGAAAAAGGCTGCAGAGCCTACAGGCAAGGGAAAGGCCATAGCTGCAGAATCTTCAAAGAAAGGGTCTTCATCGAGCACAGGAACTCTAGAGCCAATTAATGAAGAAGAATATGCTGATGACACTGAGCTCCTCAAGGTATTGAAGATTTATCTGGCAGAGGCTCAGGCTAAGAAGGGTAGAGCGCCTATGCACCACAGAGAAGGCGAGGCCACAACATCCTTCTTCCCACAAGTCCAAACAACGTCCACGGGTACGTTTGATGCCCTGCAAGGAACCGTTAAGCCMATCCTTGCAGAGGGATCGACCCAGAGGCCGATTCTGCAAGAAGAAGAAGAAGAAGAAGAACAGAAGATGACAGAGCCTAAAGAGGGAGGACGGGTCTCTAAAATTCTTGAATCTATGAGCAAGATTCCAGCGCAAAACGTTCGCACAGAGGCTGTCACTACCCCTGAAGGAATTCTTTTTTGGAAGTACTCTGTAACAGACACAGAGCCACCCTATGACCCAGAGCTCACTGATATCCCCTCTTCCGTAGCCAAATTCCATTTCTCCAGGTTAACAAGGCCTCATGAGCAGGTCTTCTCACGCCACATGATCACTTCTTTGGTGACAATCTCACCAAGGACTCTGTTAAAGAAGACCGTGCTTTACTCACAGTACATTGTAAAGAGAGAAGACAGCAACATCTACATGTTCACTGATGCAGATCTTCGTAACCTCTGCGTGTATGATGTCATATATATGCACAAGATCCTTAACATCTACATGGARAGGAGGAAAACATACCAAATCTCTCTCAAGAGGTTGATTGAAGTTATGCGTGCGCAAGTGATGTACTATAGCCAGAAGGATTTTGAGCTAGCCATGAGATTAGCACAGAAGAACTTGAAGATCACTCCTCCTTACAGCAGGCCTAATTAGGTATCTAAGTACTATCCAAACACCATTCTACACAATCCCGTTTTTGGGTTTGTGTATTTGGACAAGGATGAGCTAGTAAGATTCTTCGACCCAACAGAAGCTCACAAGTATTCATCAGAGACGTTGGACTGGATCTTCAAGTGTTTAGTGGCAGAGGTGGATAGAAGACATTACAGGGTTGGTGAAGTGTCTCCTCTCTTGGACGCAATTAAAGCTCAAATCAACTTCAGAGAGTTCATCTTCAGTGTCTACAGAACAATCAAGTCAGATTTTGTTTACGCAGTAGACGACTTCCCAGAGTCTATGGTTTAATTCTCTTCTGTACCAGAACCCGGCCTATACTTCAAAATTTTGTAATTCATTTCTTTGTAATTTCTTTCATTGTAATTGTAAACCTTTCAGAGGATGATGTTTTATCACCTCTTGTTTTAATTTCAATCAAGTCATGTCCCTGCACTTAAATTTCATTATTTACTTTTTCATACTTAGGGGGAGATTGTTAGCTCTCATCTGTTTAAATGTAAAAGTATGGAAAAAGTAATACAACAAGGGTTGACAGAAGATGATCTGTCACAAAAAACCACAGAGGACCAATAGCAGAAGATGCTCAAGCGAACAAGTCCCAAGTGACAGAACCTCTGTCGTGTCTCACAGAGGTTCTGGAAGATTTCCTCTACGTCATGTGTGCTCTCAAGTTATATGCAACAGAGCCTCTGTGATGTCTCACAGAGGGTCTGCAGCATGTCTTCTGTCTAGATCTTCTTTCGCTGTTTTACTTAGGTCTTTTAGCTGCTCGTGCTTATTACGTGTTCTTGTCTGTAACTTATTTTGATCGAACGACTTAGATTAATTTACTTTAGGTCGTGTCAGAAAACGGTTATTGACTTGTATAAATAGCAGCTTAGGCCCTTGTATTTCAGTGTGCTTCAGTATTGTAATTGTTTAATATTTTCATCTAATTGAAAATCATTCGTTTCTTGTGTGTTCATCATTAATCTTCATCTGTGTTGTTTATTGATTTCTACTTTGGTTGATTATTATTATTTCCGCAGCATTCTCACTGTTAAACAGATCATCCAAGTAAGTAATCTTTACCAAGAATCTGAGTTAATCGATCCTACATCCTCCCTGATGATGAAACACCCACCCCTGGACCTGAGATTGCTCATCTCAAGGCATCTCAGCATACTGGCGCCTATCCTCTCGAAGGCATCATGGAGCGCACCAGCGTTAATCCTTCAGATAACGCTGCTCCTCCTTTCCGCTGAGACTGTCTTCATCAAATGGACGAAATCCATAAGGGCATGCCTCAAAGGGACGAAACAGCTGCTGACCTCCCAATCATCTGGGCTGAAGTACAAGAGGTCAAAGGCCAGCTCTCCACCATGTAAGTGGTTGTTCAAGTCAACGCTGAGGCCATCGTTCTTTTAACAAGCAAGGGCGATGAAGTGAACTCTCACTTTGCCCAGCATACGGAGCTGATGCAGCAGATCTTGGCTGCTCTCCAACAGCCCATCCTAGCACCTGAACTGTCATTCACTATTGATGAGCATGCACGGCTAGATGAGGCGTGTGAGGCTACTGTTCTCCTAGCCCGCGCTATGACCAGAATTGAAGAGATGATGGTGCTCCAGATCCGCATTGTCGACCACTTTTTTGGCTATTTCTCCAAAGCTATTGCCAAAGAGGGGAAAACAAGGTCTGAAGCTGGTCCGTCCAATGCTGATGCTGCTGAAACTGTTGTTCTAGTGACTGACGCTGAGGCTCAAGCTCCTATAGCTGAAGCTGAAGTTGATGTCGCTGATGAAACTTCAACTTCCTGTGAATCTTCTGTAGTTGAGGATGTTGATGTCGTCCGAGCTGACACTGAAGCTCATGACAATGACCTTCCAATCACCTCTACAGTTAATGTTGGTGATATGGAAGATGATGATGAAGAAGATGATGAAGAAGATGATGAAGAAGACAGTGAATCCTCTGACCTTCATGACGCTGGCAAAGACCTGGATGATGATGGTGATGAAGACGATGATGACGACGACTTCACAATTCAGTACCAGAGACCTGCTGGTGCCACGAAAGGCATCGCCCTCAGGGATTTCGCATCCCAGGGGGAGCAAGGGGAGAAATAGGCAACTCAAGAAAAGCACCAGAACACCAAATTGAAAGAAAAAGGTGTTGCGGAAGAAGGCAACCTAAAGCTATTATTCCAACCTCTAGAACCTTTAACAAATGAATCCACAAGCCTTATCACGATCACATCCATGTATCAACTCTCCATCCCCATAACTACTAGCGGTCGACTGGAGAAATGGGTCCTTGAAAACCCATCCCCTACAGCTCCCACCAACCAGCAGATGTCTCATCTCAGGGAGTCGCTCGACCATACTAGAGTAAAAATTCCTCTTCATACCTCTAGTTGTGGTGAGTTCAACTTCCTGACATAAGCTGAAAGACTCGAGGTGCTCAAGGCCGAGGAAGAACTTAATCTTCAACGAAAATAGACTTCTGACAGCTTAAAGTTGGCCAAGTCTCTTGCTACCAAAGTTCTTCCAAGGAAGAAATCCAAAAAGATGGTGAACATTGTCTAGGCCCAAGCTAAGCTTCTCTCTATTGTAGAAGTTGAACGCGAAAAAAATCTAAAGCTGGTCGAGTGCGACAAACGATGGAGCGAAGAATGCTTACAAAAGAGAGTTAGCCCTCATCCTATTTCAAACATCACCATTAACGGACGGATGAAAGACAGTGGACTGTTGGTCTCAATGCTCATCACCAGAGATAACCTTGACGCGATCATCGAGTATCCTTCATACCTCGACGAGTATGGCTACAGTGAATGGTTGGAGATCCGTCAAGCCATTCAGCACTCAAAATCAAGACATAAGCCGATTATCGAAGATATCATCAGCGAGCTGATCAAGAAGATGTCCAGGTATGTCGTTGTCCCTGAAAAGCCTACTCTGAAGAAAAGAGGAAGAAGAAAAAGACCTTCAAGTCCTAATGACGGACTATCCCTGAGGAATGAACATGAAACAAAGTTCTCCTTAGATGAAGTTCTGAAGGCTTCGAAGAAGCCAAACATTTCTATGTTGAATCTCTCACTGCCAGCGAAGGGTCCTTCCATACCCAACACTGTGCATATAAATCTTGAGTTAGAATTTATCTTCCTTGATTATGAAGGCGAAGTCAGCTTCCAAAGAAGGTCTGAGTTACATCTATACTTGATGGAACATCTCGTGTACATCATATTCTAGCTAGATAATTACTTCTACGGTGAAATGATGGACCGCAAAATCAGAAGGGAATTTCTACGTCGAAAGGAGCTCGGAGAAGAAGTACCTGGTTACATCAACCTGAGCAACTTAGATTAGTTATTTCTTTTGTAATTTGTCCCATTCACTGTATATCTTTTATATTCTATGTCGACTTTCAGTGTTCAACTAATATATTGTAAGTCTAAGAAATGTACTGAACAACTTGTAATATTTCCTTTGAATTAATATAAGTGTTTTATTTGCATCACTGAAAAAGATCCCTGAAAAGAGTAATAGGGACACATGTCTATGAGTTCCAGTGTTCTCTTATATTAACTAACAATCAATAAGTCAGTGAACATACTTTCAGTTTCAGTTTCACTTCTTATACCTTTTCATAAATTTGTAACTTAAGAAAATTTACTAAGTAAAAACTGACTCACTGAAAAAGATCCCAAAACAGTCAAAAGTGACATACATTTTATATGTAACTTTTCCTTACTACTATTTGATAAGGAAACTTTTTTATGTTGCTTTGTTATCATCAAATAGGGGGAAATTATTGATCCTCTCTCTCATTGATTTGATGATAATCCCTTTTATCTATTACGAAGTATTATGCTTCTGTCTTTCAATTTCAACGATCATCACTGAGTCTGTTCAGTGATCGCTGAGATATGTATTGTAAATCCATCAACGACAGTGATACTTCAAGAAGACAAAACTCACACCAAAGAACCTTCAGCGAGAGTCAAAGTCTAAAACTAAAGATTAGTGACTGGCACGTTCGTGATCTAAAGCTGCATTCAGTTATTACAACCTGGTCAACATATGTGTGAAGACTGCCCAAGCCTCAGCGAATGTGAAGAGACCTTCAGGGTTATTCCAACATTCAGCGATCAAAAGAAGCTTGTTGTGCAACATTGCTTTTGTCTTGTTCTTCCACACACAAAGGACAAACCCATACCCTCTCTGGAGTATAGTATGGTATGGAGCCGATTAGTTGACTATATTACTCACCAACTCCATGAAAGGATGTGTTAGCTCTCATTTCATTCAAATGTAAAAGTATTGAAAAAGTAATTTCTGCAAGTGTCGACAGAAGATG
>NC_037544.1:25468383-25469821 GCF_001531365.2 Cynara cardunculus var. scolymus | reverse complement strand
ACCACAGAAGATCACAGAGGACCATAAACAGAAGTTCAACGTACAAGTCAAAAGTGACAGAACCTCTGTTGTCTATCACAGAGGTTCTGGAAGAAGATCCTCAAGAATCAAGTGCTTTCAAGTTACATCCAGCAGAGCCTCTGAGATGACTCACAGAGGGTCTGCAACAATATCTTCTGTGGTATAGTTCTTTGTTGTTTTACTTAGGTTAATTAGCTACTCGTGCTTCTCACGTGACTACTTTTGTAATCTGCGTTATTTGAACGGCCTGGATCGTTTCACACGTCTAGGTCATGTCAGACAAGCGGTTAGAAAATAGTATAAATAGTAGCTTCTTCCTTTGTAATCAGCGTCGCTTCCAAGATTGTAATCGTCTAAATTTCAATTAAATTGAAATACATTTGAAGCCTTTCTCGTGTGTTCTTCTTATTCATTGTCTGCTTGTTCTTCATTGTTCTTGATTCATTGCTCTATTTGATTCTTACTTTGTTTCCAATGCACTGTGTTTGTCATATAGATCATTTAGAGTATTGGRTTAATATAAGAACTGAGTTAATCGATCCTATCAATTGGTATCAGAGCAGGAATCGAATTCTAATTCGATTTATTCTGTTCTTGATATTAATCTTCATTCGCTCAAGAACACAAGTCTTCTTTCTCAGGTTTTCTGTTTTTTCTTCTTTCTCAGGTTTTCTGTTTTTCTCTGTTTCATCAGTTTCTTCATTTTCATATTGTTCTTCTTCTCTCAATGGCAAATCTAGCCAACAATTCCTTTATGAGCACTGGTTCACAATCGAAACCTCCCACGCTTATACGTGAGGAGTACCCACAGTGGAAAGTACGTATGGTAAATTTTTTAGAAGGTATTCATCCATGGATCTGTGAATTCCTTTACAATCCTCCCTATGTTCCCATGAATCTAATTCCTAGAGTTCCAGCAACCGGAACAACACCAGAAATTCCAGAGCACTATGAACCACGTCCTGAAGCAAACTGGAGCGATGAGGACAAGATTATCGTCGAGTTGGGAAGCAAATGCAAATGTTTGTTGATTATGGCTATTCCTAATGACATCTTTAAGTGTATTGATCATTGTCAACTGTCCATGGAGATCTGCTCAGAACTGGAGAAGCTAATTGAAGGTGGAAGGAAAATGCTTAAAAACAATCGTTCAATCTGCATCGACGAGTATTACAGCTTTAAGGCAAAAGATGGTGAGTCTCTACCGGATACATACTCGAGACTAAACACGTTAATCAGCAACTGTAAGAGGTATAGCATCCCAAGAACGGCAGAGGAGAATAACTCATTATTCTTGAAAAGCCTTGGGGCTGAATGGATGAATATCACAATGTCCATGAAGGCCATCCTGGATCTGGAAACATGGACTTTAGTAGACTTGTTTGGATCTCTCAAGAGCCAAGAGTCCCAAGTTATG
>NC_037544.1:25460969-25468283 GCF_001531365.2 Cynara cardunculus var. scolymus | reverse complement strand
TTTTTCTTCTTCTTCTCCTTCTCTTCCTTCTTTGTTTCTCTCCCCTTACCAGAGCTACCATCCTCTGCAACCAGAGCAAGCGGACCACCATAGTTCTTCTTCATTTGAAGTACTTGAGGCTCTTGACTTTTGAGAGAACCAAATAAGTCAGCGAAAGTCCATACTTCTAAATCCAAGGTGGCCTTCAATGACATGGTTAAATGCATCCATTCGATTCCAAGGCTCTTCAAGAACAGAGAGTTGTTGTCCTCTGCAGTTCTCATCACTCCATACCTTTTGCAATTGCTAATTAAGGTATTGAACCTGGAGTATGTGTCTGACAGGGATTCACCCTCCTTAGCCTTGAAGCTATGATATTCRTCAATRYAAATGGCTCGATTGTTCTTGAGAGTCTTCTTCCCTCCTTTGACCTGTTTCTCCAATTCTGCCCAAATGTCCATAGACAAATTGCAGTGATCAATACATTTGAAGATCTCATGAGGTATAGCCATGATTAGCAGCCTTTTGCATTTGCTTCCCAATTCAATCAATACCTTGTCTTCATCGCTCCAGTTAGCAATAGGTCTTGGCTCATAATGCTCAGGAACTTCAGGGGKTGTACCAGTAGCTGGAACTCTTGGAATCAAATTCATTGACACATATGGAGGATTGTAGAGAAATTCACAAATTCTGGGGTGAATTCCCTCCAGAAAGTTGATCATGCGCACTTTCCATTGCGGATATTCCTCACGGATAAGCGGGGGAGGCTTTGATTGAGATCCAGTACTCATGAACGAGGTATTAACCAAGTTCGCCATTGAAATTTGAAGAGGAAAAATAAGAACAAGATGAAACTGATTTAATAGTGAGTGAAACAGGGTAAACTGAAGAAAACTGTTGTTCCAGAAAACACAGATTAATACCAAAAGCAGAATTAATCAAATAAGAATTCAATTCCTGCTCTGATACCAATTGATGGATCTTAAATTCAGCTTTGATATTGATCTAATACTCTAGAAAAGCTCTTGAACAATGAAGTGCAGCGGAAGTAATAATAAGAGCAAAATAGAGTATTAAGAACACACAGTATTGATGAAGAAGATGAACACAAGAGATTTTCTCAAAAGGTTTTCAATTCATTCAATTGAAAATTTTGACGTTTACAATACTGGAAGCTCACATATTACAAAGATCATATCCGCTATTTATACTAGTTCCTAACGACCTTAGAGACCAGATCTTGACGCGTGTCTTCATCTGAGCCGTCCAAATAAAGTCGATTATTCCCTAGTCACGTGAGAAGCATATGCGGCTAACAACCTTTGAAAACTGTTGGAACAGAAACTTCACAGAAGACGAAATCCGCAGACCCTTTGTGAGCCATCTCAAAGGCTCTGCTGTAATTGACTTGCATGTTCTATTTGACAGAGAACTATTTTCCAGAACCTCTATGAGAGACATCAGAGGTTCTGTCATACTTCACTTGTTTGATCAAACGGCTTCTGTCGCTTAGTCCTCTGTTGTCTTCTGTGGAGTTATCCTTCTGTCAAGACTTGCAGTATACTTTTTCTATACTTTTACAAAATAGGAATAATTGAGCTAACAAATCTAATGCAAAGATCAAGGGGGAGTAACTTCGATAATGGCAAAAGACTCAAAAGAAGAAGTGCGACAGAAGATAATTACAGAAAGATTATTCATGTGCTACAATGACTAAGAGATGTTGAATGTGAAGATCATCTTTACAACAGTTTACTGAAGATTAATTCTGAAGATTCTTTGAAGATCAAATTTTGTACATTGTTTCTGAAGATCATTTTTGTTTCTGTTATACATTGTCAAAAGAGAAGATCATCGCGATTCTACATTCGAGGGGGAGAATGCTAGAAGATCTTTCTCAACAGATGATTACTTGAAGATTCCAAGTTGAAGAATTTTTTTGAAGATGATATAATGTGCTTAAAGTTTCAAAGTTCAAACAGGACTCAAAGCGCAGAATTTCTTTCAAGTCTGAATACAAAGGAGGAGAATGTTAGGACTGAAAATCAGTATTAAATTGTATTCGTCTTGAAAGTTAAATATTGTCTATAATTGTAAAAGTCATCATGTTTGACTTTTCTTATATAGGTTTGACTTTGACTATGTTTAGATGTTTGAGCCTATAAATAGGGTGATGTCTTTGTAATTGTTAGAAGAAGAGAGCTTATTATAATATTCACATTACGTAATGGAGGGTTTGACCAGAGCTTTGAATGTTGACTTTTTCTCTCAAATATCATATGTGTTCTTGAATGTTAAATCTCAGATCTGCTATGATTATGAAGCTTTCATGAAGATTGATCATTGAAGTGGGACACACATTCAACATTTAAAAAGCTTCAGCCTGAACTTCCTTCCATTCAAATTTTACCTTCTTTTTCGTTAATCCAGTCAACAGTGCAGCAATACGAGAAAAATCCTAGATAAACTTGCTGTAATAACCTGCCAATCTGAGAAAAATTCTGCTATTGATAACCAATTCTCTTTCAATTATCGCGGCCGCCCCACCATTTCCCATAGGTACCCTGCTAACCATCGCGGTTGGCCCGCCATCTATATGCAGGTAGCTTATCAATTATCGCCGCTGGCCCGCCTTCTACCACAGGTACCTTGCCAACTATCGCGGCTGACCCGCATCTATATGTAGGTACCTAATCAATTATCGCAACTGACTCAACCTTCTATTACAGACATAACTCATCAGGTATATGAATATAACATATAAGAACACAATAATTAAAGTGGAAAAACATTCACAAGATTAATAGTGATTATATATTCTCATCGTTCAATATAGAGTTAAGGACTGCCCTTACCGGACAACCCTTAATGATAAAACCCTCTTTCTTCGGTCAAGGACTGTTCTCTCCGGACAACCCTTGAATGATGAAGCACCTTCTCCGGTTAACACTATGAACTATCATTATTTAACCGGACAACACTTTGTCCTATGAGCATCCTTTCCGGACAACACTAAGAAATATCAGCATTTAACCGGACAATACTTTGTCCGATGAGCATCTTCTCCGCACAAGGCATTGGACGATAAGCATAAAATTCGACCAACTCTTGAAACCCCAACCACTTTAATTCATTCAATACTTAGGCAATAAAGTATCAAATCGGACAACACCCTGTCCGATAAAAGTCTTCAACGGACAACATTTCGTCCGGTAAGAGTCCTCATGGGACGATACATAAACTATGCAAGGTCCTCACTGGTCAAGGCATGAACGATAAGGACCTCTCATCGGACAACACAGTGTCCGATAAACCCCCCCTCCTCGGACCATGTACATACATAAGAGGATATACATATGAATCAGTAGTTAAAGGCTATAAAACTAGAATTTACCAACTATATGTGTTCAAATTCAAGACTGTTTAACTAAAAAAACTCATCTTAGACGGAATGCACTGCTTTCTCTTTATCATGTTTGCCAAATTTTTCTTTTTTTCCAAAAGAAGAAACCTTTCAAGGATAAACCCACTTACTATATATAGCAATTAGGAAATGGGGAGGCGGTGCATGGCCATGTACCAGCCACATCCCTCCCACATTAAACCATTAAACCTTAAAATCCTCTTGGACCTAAGCCACTAAACTCACAAGGAGGATTAAGTTTTATTATAAATCCCTCACTTTCTCACAATATGCTAAATATAACCCATGAACCTTTTGTTTCCAAAAATCTTCAAAACCCGACCAACTGCATCTCAAAACCGAATATTACAATTAACAGGCAAAAAGTTGATAAACAAACCTGTTTTTGAAAAGAGAAGAAGGAACTAGTTTGAAGGGAGGTTTTTGGTGTTCTTGCTTAATAGAGACAAATTATGTGTATGAAATAGTTAGTGTGAGGAGAAAATGGTACGGTAAGGGAGGTATTGGATGAAACAAGAGAGAAAAATGATGCTTCGAAAAGATGTGTAATGATGATTTATTCTACTCGTCATTTTACGGTGATTGGTTCGGGAAGAGCAATGAACAACGTGTGTCAGAAGGACGAGCATGAAAATAGTCCATTCATTTAAAAAATTTAATGACATCATAAAATATGACCGTTCATTACCCCTTTTCTTTTAAAATAATTTATCACTAAATAAAAAAGGTGTTTAGTGATAGTTTTAAGTTTTGAGAAAGAAGAGATAAGTAGACATCCCTTAGAAAGAAATATACATTAAACTTAAGAGTTCGGTGATAGATTAAGAAACACTGAATCATTTCACTTTGTATCACTAAGTGATGCTCAGAGATGGAAGAATTAATCCTCAACATTCAACATTCCAAGTTCGCTGACTAAAAATTTGAATCTTGTTTCATCAAGAGGTTCAGTGAATAGGTCAGCTAGTTGGTACTCAGTGGGTACGAAGTAAAGTTCAATATCAACATTCATAACATAATCTCTGATAAAATGATGTATGATCTCTGTATGTTTGGTCTTAGAGTGAAGTACAAGATTGTTTGCAATTACAATGGCACTGGTGCTATCGCAATAGATAGGGATCTTAGAGAGCTGAAGATCATAATCATTGAGCTGATTTTTCATCCAAGAAATTTGGGCACAACAACTTCCAGCGGGTAAATATTCATATTCAGAAGTTGATGTGGACACTAAGTTTTGCTTTTTTTCTTGTCCAGCTCTCCAACTTTCCACCAAGAAGCTGACAGCCTCATGTGGTGCTCCTCCTATCTATCTTCCAAACTACAAAATCACTATCTGCATAACCTATTTAGGCTGACACCTGAGTCTTTGGAATACCAAAGCCCCATATTAGAAGTACCCTTCAGATATATGAAGATGAGTTTTACGGCAATCAGATGAGATTCCTTAGGTTCAGTTTGATATCTTGCACAAAGACAGGTAGAATACATGATATCAGGTTGGCTAGCTGTAAGATACAGCAAGAAACCGATCATTCCTCTATAAGTGGTAATGTTTACAGGTTTTCTATTTTGGTCCTTATTCAGCGTGAGAGGAGAATCCATAGGAGTTTTCATAGATGAATTGTTGGTTAGGTCAAATTTATTCAACATATTTCTGATATACTTACTCTGACATATAAAGATGCCTTTATCAGATTGCTTAATCCGAAGACCTAGAAAATATGACAGTTCTCCCATCGTGCTCATTTGATATTCTTTCTTCATGTGTTCAGAGAAATCAAAACACAAAGAGGGATTAGTGGAACCAAAACTAATATCATCGACATAAATTTGGACAAGAATGATATGACCTTTGACTTTCCTAAGAAATAGGGTTTGGTCAATCTTTCCACAAACAAATTTCTCTGATATGAGAGATGAAGAAAGGGTGTCATACCAAGCTCGAGAGGCCTGTTTTAACCCATAAAGAGCTTTATCTGATCGATAGAAATGAGTTGGATATTTAGGGTCAAGAAACCCTGAAGGTTGTTCAATATAAACTTCCACTTGAAGTTTTCCATTTAGGAAAGCGCTCTTTACATCCATTTGATAGACTTTAAAGTTCTTATGGGCAACAAAGGCTAGGAAGAATTGAATTGCTTCGAGTCTAGCCACTGGTGCGAAGATTTCATCATAGTCGATGCCTTCTTCTTATCTATATCCCTGAGCAACAAATCGAGCCTTATTGCGGGTTACAATTCCTTGTTCGTCCAACTTGTTGTGATAGACCTATTTGGTGCTTATCATAGTTTTGCTAGATGGACATGAGATAAGGTACCATACTTTATTTCTATCAAACTCAATGAGTTCTTCTTGCATAGCATTGACCCAACTTGGACCAGTGATAGCCTCATGGATTTTCTTGGGCTCAACTAAAGAAAGAAAGTTGACAAAGAGACATATATTACCTAGACCTCGACGACTCTGAATACTTACGATTGGATTACCAAGAAATTGATTGATGGGATGACTTTTCATCCATCATTGTGCTGGTAGATGACATAAATTGTCATCTTTTGAGTTCGGAGGCTCAGCTATAGAAGATGAGGCTTCAGCAAGAGATTCTTCAGCATTAACTAATTTAGCGAAAGGAGCCTCAGTGAGAGATTCATCTACTGAGAGAAGTTTAGTAACTGAAGGATTAGTGTTTGAAGTAGAAGGGGGTATATGACTAATGGGAAAGACGACAATCCCTGAAGAGGATTCAACTTCGTTATTAGTCATGTAGGGAATGATAAATGGATCATCATCAGCTTCAGAAAGATCAACGTTGGATTGATTGCTAAAAAAACCTTCAGGTTCTTGAAATGCCCAAAATCACACAAATCTAATCATTATCTTCAAGAATTAGAAATAAGATGAAGATTAGAGAGAATATTATCACCAAATCTCTTGTAGATTTCTTGAGAGAGAATTACAATGCTAATCAGAAAATTACAGAATTGTTAATGACAAATTACAAAGCTAATGACTATTTATACTAAGGAAAGCATTAACCTATCTATTACAAAGCTTATAAAATGGAGAACTTGAATACAATCTTTAACGCACATACTTGAACCCAACATTCTCCCCCTTTGGATTCAAGTTCGAACTCTCGTAAATCTTGTCTTTCTGAGTCTGAGAAGTTTCTCGAGCCTCCTTAGTGCATTCCGATATTGAATTTTCTCCTCGAGTAGATTCAGGGCATTGATCAACAAATATCTATCTTTTGAACTCATCCTCTCCGACTCTGCAACTTTGTCATTGTTTACTCTCCTCGTGTCAAGTGCCCGTCTCACCAGTCTAATAGTACCATCATAATATTTGTTTAGCTCGCTGAATCTCATAAACTTCATTACTTGATGCTCAACATAGTATATCACTATGAATTCTGGTTGTTCAAGAATCATGTAAACTAGATAGGCATCAATGTCTTCTAACTCTTGATCAGGTTTTTTCAAATTGATGATTTTCTAACTATCTTCAAGACCCATCTGAACATCAATAACCATAGCCACCTTGACATCACTCCGTGTGGAGTCCAGATTTCATACAAATCTTGATGTGATCTTCATAGATTGATATGAACAATGATGAACACTAAGAATAATGTAAGTAATGATTAGATTGGAGAGAGAGAGTATTACATCAGCCAAATCTTGATTTCAGTATTAATGACAAAAGCTCTAATTACAATTACAAGGAATTTCCTATTTATACTAGGAAAGTAAAGACTAAAATATTACAAGTAAAACTATTCTAAGGAGAAACTTGAATACAACTTTTAAGCTCTAATCTTGAACCCAACATTCTCCCCCTTTGGATTCAAGTTTGGACTCTTGTGAATTTTGTTTTGCGCAGTCCAAGTATCTTCTCCAACCGTCTCA
>NC_037544.1:25456631-25460554 GCF_001531365.2 Cynara cardunculus var. scolymus | reverse complement strand
CTTTCTAATTTGCATGTTCTTGAGTTCAAAGTACATATACTCGAGATCGTCCAAGTATAAGTTTGAGAAATTAGCTTCACTAAACCTCCAGATCTGGCCATCCTGCTTTGTAACGGTAAAAACAGGATACCAGATTTTGCGTAGTCTCTGAGCATCAATTTGTTTGATCGTAACAATTCTGTGCTTTGTACGAACTTGGCTGATGGGCTGACATTTGCCTTTCAAAAGATGACGATATTCAGTTCTGTATTCTTTTGGCTTCTTGTGGATACCCAGAACTCTATCACCACAAATCAGTTTTCTGTGGCAAATGAATATCCCAAAGTAGATGTCCTCCAAATATGGCTCTCGAATTCGTTCACGATCATACCCAAAGAAATTAGCTCTGATGTGGAATGGAACATAATTCTTTGTGAATATTTCTGTAGGATCAACAGTCTCTTTTGAAACATTGATTTCAGGTGCATCAGGTAGAACAGCAATTGATGATTGTGGAATAGACTGCGGATCACCTTGAATGGGAAAAGCTGRATCTTCTTCTTCTACATCATCTTCAAAATCAAAGTACAATCCAGCTGACTCATCAATGTTATCCACATCTTTACCAAAGTCCTGCTCTCCACCTAGAGTAGTAGAGAATGCACTGTTGAATCCCATGTTGGCAGACAAGTCCATAAGCAACCTTGTTTCTACCGTGGAGACCGCCGGCTTTTCAACCATTGGCTCGATCGTTGGACTTGCCTCCACTTCTTCCTCTTCAACCACGATAATTGTTCTTTCTCGTACAGTCTCCGGGGCAGAACATTCAACGTTTACATCCTGAGGAATTGACTCTTCACCCGCTCTTGCTCCTTGTGCAGATGTCTTAGCCAATCTCTGCTTCTTCATCTCCCCCTCATGACTATCAGGATCATCCTGATCGTCATGTTTTCGTTTAAGAGATTCGGCCTGAGATCTGCATGTTTCTTCAAGTACAGATACTCTTTCAACAAGAGCATCCATTGAACGTTTCAGCTCTAGGGTATTAGATGTTACCAAGTGACTAACTTTTGAGAAATTAGCACTAATTACATCTTGAAAAGTCAAGAACTCTGAGGCTTGAATAACTGGGTTAGTATCAAGTTGTTGACGAAGAAGGCCGACCAAGTCTGCATCTTCGGCATCTTCGCTTTGAGCAGCCATCAATTTAGCATAAAGTAACGATTTCAGCTCATCCACCGATAGTTCCGGTACTGATGGTTATGGTACAGGTGGTGGTGATGGCGCAGATGGTGGCTCTTCTACAACTTGCACTTTCCCTTTAATCAACCTCTTTAGACTAGCAATTTGTGCATCAAAATTCTCTTGAACAGCATTTAGGGCGCCGTCCAAATATTCCCGTGACACAAAGTCGGGTAAAATCACACCTGGATCACTTAGATTACCAGTTGAAACAACAGTTGAGTAAACTGATGTGCCTACGTTCAATGTTGGCGTAATGTTAGCATTGGTAGGACTTCCAACCTGTCTTTGTGATATGTCAACAGACATCACTCTGGTCGTTCCAGCTAGTTCACTTAGAACAGCACTTGGAGCAACAGATGCTCCTGACTCTTGTGTACCTATGTGTATGGGCTCTAAACTCGAGGTGCACAGAATCAAAGGCGTAGGCTGGGGCAGCGACCTACTTATTTCAATAACTACATTCTCCGAATGAGAAGTAGTTAGCATATGTGCTAAATCCCCGTGAGAAATTGAAACAGTTGGTTGTTGAGAACCAACTGAGTGGATAGGAAGGGTGTGCAATTGCATAGCTGGGCTAGCTATGTCTTGTTCAATACTAACATTCAACACATGAATGTCAGTAGTAGATGTGGGTGCCTGGCTAACTATTTCGGTTTGGATAGGAGCTTGTACTTCTTTTTCTGCTCCTCTCACACCCTCTCCATGTTCTTTTTCTTCCCGTTCTCTCAAGCTCTCTTGTTTTTCAACTTCAACTCCCTCATCTCCTCCTCCAGTAGACATATCTTGAAGTATTCGATCATAATAATCAACATTAAAGGATAATGATCGTAAACTGGGACAAGTTTGTTGAGTTGCATATTGAGGGAAGATCGTGGCAATATCGTCAGCAAATGTATCAATATACGCAGTTGTTGCATCATCATCATCATTATTATCATCATCACCAGAATCTGCTCGTTTATCTGATTCAGTAGCTTCCGAAGAAGGAGAAGCTCTGGCAGTTAAAGTGCGTTGCTGATCAGAAGCTCCCYGCACCAATTCACCCCTCTCAATTACATTTTCTCTCAGCTCACTACCCTGTTCAGGTACCCCTTGTGCCTGAACTCTCTCTTCTACTTYTATATCTCTYTCAGCTGAGGCATGGGGTGATCCTTGGGCAAGTTCAACCGGTTCTGGCTGAACTATCGGATCTATCACTCTCCTATAGTCTATAACGCACTTAGCGTTCTGATCAGCAAGAGCAATCAACTCTGGTGGGACAGGCATAATAGAATCCATGTCTTCAACTTTCGTATGCTGTCGAATCCTTGTCATGACAAATGCTGGCCCTTTTTCTGAATGTAATCTGGCCAGAATATTCTCATTTGCATTCATCATAGCTTTAATGAAAAGTTGCAGAAATCGTTGAAAAGACACAAATTTTCTTGCCTTGGACGGGAATCGTTTAGCATTAACCAACTCTAGCAATTCATTCCAAGTCACCAATGCATAGTCATAGTGTCGAGAAAACACTATGCCATAGAAGAATTTTAAGAATGTGCTACTGCAAGTATCAATCCCTTGAGTTTTTGATGTTAAGCACCGATTTAGTATCGAGAACAGTAGATGCCATATTGACGGTAGAAAGCGTCTCTTGAATTGAGCAGGAGTATTCAATGTTGTAGAATATCCTAAACGTTTAATATCAAGGCATAGCTGATCATCTGATACAAAGTCTTCAAATCCAGTTGGTCCGGAAGCAGGAAGATGGAGTATTCGTCTTAAACGTCTCAGTGTTAGACGGCTATACTACTCATCGACCTCTCCTTGAAGATATAGTGCATCTCCGTCCTTTTCAATAGAAAGAGTTCCCCAAAATTGTTGAAGATAAACCATGGGAACTTGTGTATAGGCAGATAAAGAATAAGAAATGGGGTGACCTTTCAAAATTTCTGAGATAATGGGGTATTCGGCAGGCATATCAAAAGTGAAGTGATGGTTATTTGGTTTAATATCTAGGTATTGGAATTGTGGGTAAAGTGTTTCAAATGGTATTGGTTGATAGGTAATTGTTCAGGGACATTTTCAGACCTGACAGAAGGAACATGAGATTCCTCGTCAGACTGATGTCTGGGATCGGCCATTTACCTGTAAAACATCTAAAACATTAGTACCCATTTTATTCAAAAGAAAATTGAATTAAAAAGAATACACACTCACACACACAAAAAATTCAAAACAAATGAGAAAAAAAAAATTCACACACACAAAAACAAAAACTAAAAAAATGAAATTTAAAAAAATCTAACCAAAAAAAATTAAACTAAAAAAAATAGTAAAAAAAAATTAAAAGATCAAACACTTGGTAAAATTTTCAAAAAAAATTGAATTGATCGGATTAGGAATCCGGACAACACAACAACACACTAAACACTTGGAAAACCAAAAGGAAATGTGTCCGRATTAGAAGTCCGGACAACACACTAAACACGTCAAAATATACTAAGTCATAAACNCAAGCTTTGTCCGGTTTAAAGATAAACCGCACAAGCTTTGTCCGGATTTAGACTAAACCGACCAAATACTTATATTTCAAAACTCAATTATCTTTCAAAAATTAGATAGTACTTAACATACCTATGAGAGAAAAAAAATATAACATATCAGTTCAACACAGATAAAATTTACTCCCCCTACAAATATGATCAGATAAAAAAAAT
>NC_037544.1:25455846-25456522 GCF_001531365.2 Cynara cardunculus var. scolymus | reverse complement strand
ACACAAAATATACTAAAATACAAGGTCTAATCTGAGTATTTATGAGTTTAATGTTCGATTATGAAGATTATGTCCATTTTAAGTCAAAAACAGTCCATAGAATCAAWGCAGATCGAAACAATTAACAAATATGAATGGAAAATACATGAATCGAATCGTAACCTTGAATGAGAACGATGAATAGAAGAGAAGATTGATTTGATGATAATCAAGGAGCTTGATTTTGAACAGATTGAGTGAGCGGATTGAGTGAGCGGAGAAGATGAACAGTAGAAGTCTAAAAAGTAAAGGTCAAAAACCGTTCATTAGCTAAACCGCTCAAGAGGTGTCCGGATTAGAATAAACCGGTCAAGAGGTGTCCGGTTTATAGAATGAATAAACACTAAGTGTTAATCCGGATACTAAACCGCTCAAGGCATGTGCGGTTTAGATGAACACCGGTTAAGACACGTCCGGTATAGGATTAAACCGTTCGAAGGTTAATCGGTTTAAGAATAAACCGCTCAAGGTGTAAACGGATTAAGGATACACCGCTCAACAAAGAAAGTTAAATCGCTCAAAGATTTAGACTTGGAAAAACAATCAAGCTCAATCAAGTTCAACGAATTTGAAATCCGCACAATCCTTGCATAAGCATATCTAATCTTGTTCGGATAAGAGTTCATCATATAGCCTT
>NC_037544.1:25454664-25455746 GCF_001531365.2 Cynara cardunculus var. scolymus | reverse complement strand
AGAGACTGCACATCACAACTCGTGAAAGAGGGTGACCTCCTCAGAAGTGAGATCTACAGAAGCGTTTCCAAACTGAAGTGGTCAACAGAGATAAACATCAATCACGCCTCTGAGCTTGCAAATGAGGCAATTAAGAAGATGAAAAAGGCGGCCACCAAAATTTTGCAGAGGTTGGAGAAAGCTCCCCTGGATACATGCAAGGCAGAAGCCAAAAAGAACCATGACGATCAAGAAGGTGATGATCATGATCGTCATGAGGGGGAGAAGAAGGCCGAGAAGAAAGCACCAGAGCCACAGAAGACTCCTGCCAGAGGCGTCAAAATTGTGSACTCTACAGCTGCCTTGTTCTCTAAAGGCAAGGAAAAGGCTCCAGAGCCCAAAGGCAAAGGTAAAGGCATAGTTGCAAAGTCACCACAGAAGGGGTCGTCGTCTAGCACAGAGACTCCACAGAAAATAAATAAAGAAGAATACAGAGACGACCCTGCACTCCTTGAAGCTTTAAAGGCATCTCTGGCAGAGGCTCTAGCAAGGAAAGGCAGAGGCCCCATCTTTCACAGAGAAGGATAAGGCTCTTCATCACAACTCCCACCAGTCCAAGAAACGTCCACGGGTACGTTTGACGCTCTGCAAGGAACCGTCAAACCCATCCTTGCAGAGGGGTCAACCTAGAGGCCAATTCTGGAGGAAGAAGAAACCAAGGTGCCAGAGTCCGCCACGGTAGGAAGGGTGTCTGAAATATTCGAATCTATGAGCAAGATTCCAATGCCAAAAGTCAGAACAGAGCCCGTTACTACTTTGGAAGAAATTCAAGTGTGGAGGTAMTMYRCAGCAGACACAGAGCCTCCCTATGATCCAGAGCTCACAGGGATCCTTTCTACCACAGCCAAGTTCCAATTCTCTAAGCTCATAAGGCCTCGTGAGCAAGTCTTCTCAGAGCACATGATCACCTCCCTGGAGAAAATTTCTCCAAGGACAATGCTAAAGAAGAAGGTGCTCTATGCTCAGTATGTAGTAAGGAAGGAAGATGGCAACTTGTATACATTCACAGACGCTGACCTCCACAACCTCTGTGTGTTTGATGT
>NC_037544.1:25438309-25453864 GCF_001531365.2 Cynara cardunculus var. scolymus | reverse complement strand
ATCCTCTGGAATCAAGTGCTCTCAAGTCACATCCAGCAAAGCCTCTGGGATGGCTCACAGAGGGTCTGCAGTTTTATCTTCTGTGAAGAACTTCTTTACTGTTTTACTTAGGTTAGTTAGCTGCTCGTGCTCATCACGTGACTGTTTGTAATTTGCTTTATTTGAACGGCTTAGATTAATTTGTACGTCTAGGTCTTGTCAGAAAAGCCGTTAGGAACGAGTATAAATAGCAGCTTAGGCCTTTGTAATTCAATGTGCTTCTATATTGTATTGTAAACATTTTCAGTCAATTAAAAATCATTCGAAGCTTCTCTCTCGTGTTCTTCATTCATCAACTGTGTTCTTCATTGATTATTACTCTGCTTGTTCTTATTGTTTCCGCTGCACTAATACTATCAAATAGATCATCCAGAGTAAGTGATTAATATCCAAAACTGAGTTAATCGATCCTATCAAATCTCCATAATTAGCTTTCTAGTATAAAGAGGTTTTACCTATCTTGTAATCGTTTACGCTTTTCCGCCTAATCATTTGAATAAAAAGTGAATCATTCGGCACTCAACTATATTCTTGAAATATTCTCATTGTGTTCTTGAGTGTTCCTCACTTTTTCCATCCACACCATATATTTAGTTTATTCAAAGCTTAAATATTAGTGTTATTGAGAGATCTGGGATCAACAATTGGTATCAGAGCCAATTGATTGTTTTTCAATCAAATTCGATCAAATCAAAAATCTCTAAAAAAATTCACCCATTCGAGTTCATATTCTTCTTCTCCAAAAACACATTTTTCTTCTCTTCAAGAATCTCTAATAGCCAACTGGAATTCAGCATATAGTGTAGGTTCCCTCACCAAACCTTCAACTCTTCAAAGAGAAGAGTACCCACAATGGAGGATAAGGATGGTGAACTTCCTGGAGGGGATGGCAGGAATCTCCTCAAATCCGTCATGGAAGGTCCTTACATTCCTTAGACTCTTGTTCCAAGAGTCCTAAGAACAAGCACTACTGCAGAAGTGGCAGCTTACTACATGCCCAAAGATGAGAAAAACTGGGACGAGGATGACCTTGAGCGTATAGAGGCAGACAGGAAAGAAAAGAGGCTGATCATAATGGCCATTCCAAATGACATCTTTCAATCCCTTACCACAGCGAAGGAAATATGGGACGAGCTGGCGAGCCAACTGGAAGGAGGTGCAAAAATGAAGAAAAATCATAGGGCTCAATGGCTCAACGAATATACAAATTTCAAGGATCTCCCTGATGAGCCAATTCAGAAGACTTATGATCGCTTCAACACATTGATCAATTAATGTCGCCGAAATGACATCTCTAGGATGAAGAAAGAAAACAATGTTTTGTTTCTCAAAAGTCTCAGTGATGAGTGGACTCAGCTGTCGATGTCCCTCCAAGCAAATCAGGACTTAGATAGTTGGTCGCTTCATGACGTCTATGGAACTCTTCCTGCACAAGAAAAGAACATAATGAGGAGGAAAGTGTCCATCAGTGGACCTCTTGCCCTTGCTGTAGAAGAAAAAGAAGTTACAAGGATCTCGACCAGAGACCACAGGAAGAAAAACAAGAAGGAACTCATAGTAGAGTCAGAATCCGAAGAAGATCCATTTGATTCTGATGATGACCTTAAAGCCTTCACCAAGTCTCTGTCCTTGATAATGAAATAGTTCCAGAAAAAGTTTGTCAAGAAGCCGTATCAAATAAGAGACTCCAGAAGGGAGAAGTACTAGCCGTGATATGACCAGAAGCCAATGAAGTTCCATCAGAAGGAAGAAAAAAGAGAAAGAAGAGAAGAAAGAGAGGAAATATGAGAAGAAAGAAGAGAAGGAGACGGTAGGAAAAATGATCTTTGCTGCTATAGATGCGGGAAGATAGGACATTTTTCAAAAGAATGCAGAGGACGCATGGTGAAGGATGCTGATTACTATAAAGATAAATACAAGTACAATCCGAAGGAGCGAAGCCTGATGGCTGAAAAAGAAAATTGGGTATCTGATTCTTCGTCTAATGAAGAAGACAAGGCACTCATATGCCTCATGGCCACGATCAATGCAGAATCCGCCTCCGACTTTGATGATCAGGTATGTGACCCTTCCATCGATGAAACCAACTCTGCTCCATCAGAACTAGAGTTAAGGGTTATCAAACTTTCTGAAGATTTTCTAAAACTTAAAGAAAATTTGAATTTTGAAAAATCTGAATGGATAAAATCGAAAAAAGAAGTCAGTTTCTACAGGAGAGAGACTAATCTTCTCACCAAAGAAACAGCTAAATTGGAAAAAGAAAAGACTCGCATATCATTGCTCAAAAAATCAGAGGAAGAAAAACCTTTGAGATCTAAACAAGAAAATAACTAAAGATTTAGAAAAGAAGGTAAAGGCCCTAAAGGAATCCGAGGCAGAAAGGCTAAACTCAGTGGCTCTTAAGGATTTCTTTCAAAAAGAAAGGGAGATTCTTCATCAGAAGCTTCAAACCAATGAACTCCTGATGAAGAAATACAAGGATGCTTAAGACGTCTATGAAAAACATAACGGTCAAAAGGATTATCAAGGGATTGGATTCAATGATCTAGATTTTTCATCGAAACCAAGAAATCCACCCTTGAATGCACTTTCAAACTGGGATGCATTCAAAATACCAACTTTTTCCCAAAACCCAAAGCAAACTTCAAAAGGGTTAAAGTCGATGGAAAAACTGTTCTTTTGAGACAGGATATTGAGAATTTGGTGTATGAGAGCAGCACATGTAAGAATTCTGATGAAGGGAATGATTCCTCCACACAAGAGACCGATGGAAACCTTATGGTTAAACCAGAGCCTCTGGTTGTCAATCCCACAGGATCATCAGCAAGTGTTGTTGATAGGAAAAAGAATCTTAGTAAGGAATCATCATCTGATGAATCGATGATCCATCCAAGTGATATTGGAAGTTCTTCTAAAAAATCAGAAGCGATGGAACTCCCAACAAATCACTCTGAACCATCAACCTCTGAACCCATTGCTCCCACAAACATCCATGAAGATTTTGATTTCGAGAAATCTGCAAGAGACTTTCTTGATTCTTACTCTGAATTCAGACAAAGGAAAAGAAAAGCTGAGTAATGCTATGTCTGCCAACGATACTTCACATGGCCCTAGCCCCTCATCTAAATTCATTAAGTTTACTTGCGAACAGAAACAGAAGTGGCCCCCCTCTGAAAATTCTAACCAACACTTTTCTTCTCCTTCAACTAATGAAAAGAAGCCCATCCTCAAGAAAGAAGTAAAGCCCACGTCTGCCCCTACAAATAAAAATCTGCACTAGATAGGAAGTTTGTAAAAACAACCAATGCTAGGACAAAAATTTTATCCTCTGCTTTCACTTCTTCTTCATCGAATAAAAAGAAAGTTAAACATTCTTTTCCTAAAACTCCCAACTGTCAATGTTTAGCTCTTTTACAAAACCTGAGGAATCACATGTTAACTCATCGCTGTATGTTTTCCAAACACGTCTATCGCTACAATTTTCAAACCAATGAAAATGTGAAAAAGCCCAAGCCTACAAAGGCCAAGGGAAATAAAAACAAACCCAAACCTGCAAAGGCTAAGGGCAATGGAAATCAACCAAATCCCAAGAGGGCTGATGAAAAGAAAAAGGTTGTATCACCGACTAACAAACGAGGACCCATTATGAAATGGGTACCTAAAAACCCTTAACTTGTCTTGTAGGACCAACATGTGCAACCATGGTATATGGATTCAGGTTGCTCCAAGCACATGACTGGTGATAAAAGTCAGCTGTCCTCCTTCATCGACAAATCTGGAGGCTCTGTTACTTTTGGAGACAACAGTAAGGGTACCATCAAGGGATACGACACACTCATCAAAGGCAACATTTCCATCAATAAAGTGGTTTATGTTGAAGGTCTAAAGTACAACTTACTAAGCATAAGCCAGTTCTGCGACAAGGGTTTTGAAGTCAGATTTCACAAGGGTTTCTGCATCATCGAAACAAAGCCCGACCAAACCATCATCAATGCAAAGAGAGAAGGGAATCTCTATCTTCTGGACTTTCATTCATCTATGGGACAAGACACTCTCTGCCTTGTATTCCATAAGAGCGATGAAAATTGGCTATGGCACCAGAAGCTTTCACATCTAAAATTTGATGTTCTCAAGAAGTTAGCCAAATAGAAGTTGGTCAAGGTGATTCCTAATTTTAACTTTGAAAAAGATCATCTATGCTCAGCCTACAAGATGAGAAAGCTGAAACGGGCCTCACACAGAACAAAATTAGAAACCTCCTGCTCCAAGCCCATGGACATGATCCATATTGATCTCTGTGGGCCTATATCTACACAAAGCCTCTCTGGAAAGAAATACATCCTGGTACAAGTTGATGAATACTCTAGATACACTTTGGTTGAATTCATAAAGAAGAAATCCGACGTTCCTGAACTCCTCATCGGGGTGATGAAAAGGCTCCAAGTTGTTATAACTGGGTATTCTGCAAACCTGGGTTGAGGTAAATTTATGTGTTCATTATGTGAATTATGTGATAGCATGCATGTTGTCTTAGAGATAAATGCATGAATTATGTGCACATGTGTGGTTATTTGATATTATGCATGCATGTGAAAATTTTATAGGCGATTATATGATAAAATAATATGTGGGAATATTATTATAATCCAAACCTTCATGGTTAAGAAAGGTTGATTATAAAACATTATCTTTCCACCGCCAATGATTTTATATTAAAGATATTCATCACCGCCTCATCCTAAGTATAAAAGAAAAAGGATAAGGTAAAAACCTTATCAGTTCACTATTTTGCAAAATATACAAGAGAAATATAAAGGCGGTGAAAGCATTCTTAGAAAGTGTTCTTGAAAAATATTCTTGACGATATTGTTGTTTAAAGATTTTGTGATTTGCTGCGTGATAATCTGCAGAATCTGTTATTTTAAGGTGAGTTTTAAACTACCTTCGATTAGAAATTTTGGGTCTTATCTACTGTTTGATTCTATAAATTCTGGAATATTGATGGGCTTAAATTTAAAAGAATCCAGTAGAACTGTTTTAAACGGTTTTTAAAAGAAACTATTTTATGAATTGAAAAGCTTAAACCTATTTTGAAAAAGGTTGAGCAGGAACTGTGTTTGAAGGAACAGTTTGGATTTGGTACCCTGTTTTTGAGGATTAATAAAAAACAGACAATTGAGAAATCATATGAAGAACAAATTGTTCTTATGGATTGAAAGGTTTGAATATAAACCTGTGTTGAGAATATGATTTGGTTAAAACTATAGACGAGGTTCACTCTGACGTATGTGACTTTCTTCCGTCAATGGATGAAATAGTTTATATATCTAATAAGTTCATATAAAACTATGAACAAGGTTCACTATGACAGAAAGGTTTGCAGCCTGTCATTGGATGAAATAGTTCATATGAATTTCACGAGAAATAAGAATGGTCGTTGTGTGTGATGGATAGCTACTGCTATAAACAGGGGATTGATGGAAGTAATAAGGATGGTCATTGTGTGTGTGTGCATGGTATAACTCTTACTATTATATCTAATAAGATTACAACAGATTGGAGTTCTCTCTTCTTGGTGATTTGAGGATTTAGAGATGTTGTTCTTATTAGAAATAATAGTATTGATGTTATGGTTACAGGAAAATATGGCATATGGTCATTGGTTTTGGTTAAAAGTGTTTTTGATACAAATGTTCATTTTATGAGGAATCAGAGGGGCTCTGGTTGTTCATTGTAAGGAACCAGAGGGGCTCTGGTTGGACCTCAATATAGAACCAAAGGGTTCTGGATGACGGTTTGAAAATTATACAAGTCTTTTACAAAGTTTTAGTTAAATCAGAGGCTCTGTATACGTAAGAAACGAGCTATGTGTCAAATTTACATTTTTAAAGATAATTCAAAGATTTTTATATTAGAATATTTTTATGAAAAACAGACCAGAGGGGCTCTAGTTGGCTTACACGTTGAACCAGAGGCTCTGGTTGGTCTTGTCTTTTGAACCAGAAGCTCTGGTTATACATGAACTCTTTTTAATCATTTTTAGTTATGGAAAAGGCTATTTTATTACTTACAAAGTTTGTCAAGGAATATCATGAGAAATTACCTGAGCAAGAGGCTCTGGTCGAGGAACCAGAAGCTCTGGTAGAGGAACCAGAGGGGCTCTGGTCCTATTATGAGTTAAAATATTTTCTAAAGTGTGATCTTTGGAACTAGAGGTCCGATGGACCAAAATAGAATATGATTTTCAGTTTTTTACTACATGAGATGAATTATTTGAAATAAATGTTTTGGTGATCTTCACCCTGCATTACATAAAAGGGAACCTCACTAGACATTCATGTCCAACCCTCATTTTGTGTTTTCAAAAATATATGTGCAGGTAATGGTAATAAGAGCAAGAACATTTTGTGAATTACTTCTCTATGTGTTTTGCAATATGAAGATCTGTGATTAGACATGTTTAAAGATTAGATGTCATGTTACAAGAAGCATGTACTTTTGGAAATTTTTGGTCTATGTAATTTTCATTATGGACTCTTGTATTATGGACCTGTGAGGGAAAACATGTATTCTATGTATGAAATATGTGTTATATGCAATGTATGGATTTGGGGGTGTTACACAAGTTCTTCTACATTGTAAACTCATCAAAGTAAGAAGTGACAATAGAACTGAATTTAGAAATGCCAGAATTGAAGAATATCTCATCAATAAAGGCATCTCCTAGAACTTTTTAGCAGCCAGAACTCCGCAGCAAAAGGGAGTAATCGAGCAAAGGAACAAAACCTTAGTGGAAGCAACAAGGACCATGCTTGCTTCATCGGAGTTACCTATCACTTTCTGGGTTGAATCCATTTCCACTGCATGCTTCACCCAGAATCGATCAATCATCAAAAACAATCACCAGAAGACTCCCTATGAGCTCATCAACCAACGAAGGCCAAATGTCAAATATTTCCTTGTCTTTGGGTGCAAATGTTTTGTACTCAATGATAGGAAATATCTTGTCAAGTTCGACAAGAAGGCTGATGAAGGAATCTTTCTGGGATACTCTCAAACTACTAAGGCCTACAAAGTGTTCATCAAAAGGACAAAGATCGTTATCGAAGGCATCAATGTGTCCTTTGATGATTCTTCACCAATGATCTCTAGATACAGCAGTTCAGGACTCGGACTACAACAGAGAGCCTTTGATTCATCACTTGGCAAACCCAATGAATCAGAGTTAGCTCATTTATTTGAAGACATTTTCGAAGAAGAAGTAGTCTCTGGACAAGTACCTATTGCAGAACCCTCTTCCAGAGCCGATGAAGAACATGAAGCCTCCAATACTAAAGGTACAACTCTTTCTGAAACTCAAGTTACTTCACTCTCTACTTCTCTTATGTCTTCAGAACCAGAGCTTCAATCCGGAGAGGATCTCTTTGAGGGGGAGCAAGTAGTTCCATCAACCAATGAAGAACGACATCCTATTGCTCCAGAACCCCAATCTTGCACCAAGTGGACAAAAGACCATCCACATCACCAAATTATTGGTAATCCATCATCTGGTGTCAAGACGAGATCCGCCACTACTAATGAATGCCTCTTCGCCAACTTTCTGAGTATGATCGAACCAAAGAAGATTTCTAAAGCCCTACAAGATCCAAACTGGATAGATGCCATGCAAGAAGAACTATTGTAGTTTGAAAGAAACAAAGTGTGGTCCCTCATGCCTCTACCCAAAGGGAAGACGGCTATAGGAACCAAATGGGTCTTCAGAAACAAGAAGGATGAAGATGTCATAGTCATAAGGAACAAGGTCAGGCTTATTACCAAGGGCTACTTCCAGGAAGAAGGGATTGACTATGATGAAACATTTGCTCCCGTTGCAAGACTTGAAGCCATCAGAATATTCCTAGCCTGTACAGCACACAAAGGATTCAAAGTCTATCAAATGGATGTCAAATCTTCCTTCTTCAATGGTAAACTTCAAGAAGAAGTATATGTGCAGCAGCCCCCTGGGTTTGAAAATCCAATGTTGATCCCAGATCTCTCAATAACACTAATAATCTAGTTAATAATAACCAAATTATAGTGATTTGATGAACAAAGTGATGAACACTCAAGAAGAAATTATGAACAATTATGAACAATCTTGAGTGTCAAATATTTCACTTTATTAATAATAAAAACGTAAAAGCGACTTAGATTACAATAGGCCTAATCACCTATTTATACTAATAAGAAGATAACTATCTAATGAGACTTTTTAACTAATCTTCTAATAACAGATAACGATTATCTAAACTATGGATAAACTTTAGTAATTAAGATAAACTCGAAATCTAGCTGTTGACTTGTCATCTCCAGCTGTCATTCATGGTATGATGGATCATCCTTATCTTTAAGTCTTCATCACATGCTTCTGGATGAATTGTTGGAAAATACTCTAAGTGTAGTTGACCAGAGGTTCGATGAAGATGCTCTTTCCATCGCATCCTTGGTCGTCCATCGGTCCTCTGGTTTTTCTCCAGACTTAGTCAATTCTGCCTTGATGTCTCCATCGGTCTTCTGGTTCTTCATCATTTATTGTTTTTCATTACTTTTTCACTTTATGAATTATGGGGTTTAACAATCTCCTCCTAAGTAATGAAATAACAAACATAGAATAATCTAGGAACAACCATGAAGAACAGAGTCTAATCTAATAGAAAAACATCAAATTCCAAATTTTGCATTGGATGATGAAATTCTTACAATACTGAAATCAAAAGACATCAAGACAAAACAAAAAAAATACAACTCATCATGAGCTACCTTGATATATTTCATTGAAGCACATGAGCAGTCTTCGATAGCTGATGACTGTTGATATCTCATGAATGAGCCGACTCCCTTCTTCTCTTGGCACGTGGTTTCTACCCAGTCTTTCTCTAATGACTTTCTGAAACCATTCAAGTGTTTTCGATGAATACTTGAAGGCCTCAGTTAGTCTAAAGAATTTTTTAACCCCAAACTCATTCTTGTAAACAAGTCCAAGTTCGGGTTGAGTTAGGACTGAGGCAGACCTTTTCTCCTGCAGGCCTTGGAAGTTTTCGTTTGGTGGAGTGCAGGATAGTCTTTCAATGCCTAGCCGAAGAGCAATTTCAAAATCACTCTTGGCTCTATGGTTCCCCAGGGTTTCCATCGTTTTTACTACCGCTTGGTTTGCCATTCCATATCTGATGTCGTGGTCCTGCCTTTGAGCCGTGTATGCGTATAATTCAATCAAGTCATATGGATTGAGATTAATAAGGTCATTTTCGTTGAACACACTAACTTGCCCATGTGCTCTCTCCACAGTAAACTCGATGTATCGAATGGGTTAGTTGGCAAATGTCCTTACTTTCAGATCCATGACCTTCCTTATCCCATCATTCAAGAAGACAGCCTGAGGTGCTTGTGTGGTCTGTCTAATGAATCTATGGTGTAAGAGGTCCATGGACTCAGGTGATAAGATTGGAGGGTTGATGGTCAAACTTTTATCGCGGTCTGCGTACAGGTATTGATGGATGTTTTCCATCATAATTGGTTCCCTGGGTGGCAATTTAGGACGTCTCTGCATCGACTCCATGATCTGTATAATCTTATCTACCAGGCTCTGAGGAGGTTGCCTTGATGAAGAGGGAGTATCTGCATGCACCATGGGTGGTTGGGTTGAGGGTTGTGTATGAGTTGGTGAGGGTATGCTTTCTTGTTGAGTTGGTTCAGCTTGGGTTGGTTATGGTTCATTGGGTTCGGCTTGGGTGGTTTCTGGTGCATGGGCTTCTGTTTGGGTTTGTGGTTGTTGGGGTGATGAAGGTTGGATTATTGTTGGTTCTGGTTGTATGGATAAGGTGAAGGGTTCTGTGGTCCGAGGGGTTGGAGAAGGGGTTAAAGGTAAGTTTGGTGTGGGTGATAAAGGTTGGTTTATTTCCGTTGGTGGGGTGATTGGCTTTTCATCGGTTGAGAACTCAACACGATGGGTTCTGGGGTTGCAGCGAAGGGAAAATGTACATATTGTACATCTTCAGATGGCAGAGCCTCTGGTTCCCTTGTTTGGGTTCCTTCGGTTGAGGGTGGTGGTTGCGTTTGTGGTGATTGTGATGGTGGTGCAGCGGATTCTATATGATGTACAGCCGCGGCCTTTGTTTCCCTCTCATGAGGTCCAAGACCTTGATCATCGGGGTCTTGGTCTTCATGCCTTGGCCTTTTGTGTTGGCGGCTGCTGGAGCAAGAGGCTCTACTTCTCTTCTTCTTGTTGTTCTTCCTGAAGGACGCAAGATACGCCTTCAGGGCAGCTTGTATTCGACTCGCCTCCATTGTTTGGAGGAGAGAGGTGGTGCGCCGTTGTTCATCGGCYAGGTTCTRGGAWAGAACCCTTGTTGGATGGATGGCCCGATGAACGAATTTGGCACTAATCTCATTGAAAGATGAGACTAGCGCCTTGGACAGAGCACGTAGGTTAGCTCTGGTTGCAAACTTGGTGGTGGAGGATGAGGCTTGTGCTGGTATAGAGGTGGTGGTGGATGTGTTTGGAAGGATGGGAAGGTTGGTGATGAGGTCTCTCACCTCTGTAGTGAATGAGGAAAAGGCTTCATCAAAGGATGGGCCTGCAGAGGGAGGTTGGGGTGGAGGAGTAGGATGGGGGATTTGGGCTAGGATAGTGGCGGGTACTTGGGTGAGGGTGGTTTGTATGGAGGCCATTTGACTGGTGAGGTTGGTAAGGGTAGCTTCAATGGATGAGTTGGATTGAGGCTTGATGAGGAATTTGGGAGATGATGGTTGTGGGTAGGGAGTTAATGGTTAGAAGGTTGGTTTGAAATTGGGAGATGATGTATATGAGGTTCTCATCGGCCTCAGTTGCCTGGGCCGTGAGGGTGGCGATGGATTGGATGAGGATTTGGTTTCGTTGGGTGGCAAGGGATGATGTGGTGTTGTGACGTTGGGTGATGGTTTGTTGGAGCATTTGAAGGCGAGTGTTATTGGCTTGGGTTTGGGTTTGGGTTTCAATTTGGGAGAGGTGGTGTTGTAGGATTGCAAGGGATTGTTGGAGGCCAGAGTTATCGGTGGAGGGTTGGTTGTCAACAATCCCTTGTATGATGAGTTTAAGGTCTTCCAAGGACCGCATCACTGTATCGACAAAGACTTGGAACTCGGCCTTTGCGACCAGGTCTACATGTGGGGTAACCCCTACACCAACAGATGCTGCAGGTTGGGCCTCTGCTCCGGAGGCGCCTTCTTGGCCTTGTGAAAAGGTAGGCCTAGAAGGAGTTCCATCACGTCCTTGATAGCCCTCAAGAGAGGAGCAATCTCATGATGTTGTGACATCTGCTTCCTCTTCCTCAGCTTCAGAGGCCGGGTAAGTGAAGCGAATGTGTGTCCCCTTCGGTAGATCAAATATCGAAGGGGGATGTGCATGAAGGCAAGATCGCTCTGAACGATCTTGGGGTTCAATATCAGAAGCAACACATGCTTCTGTGTGTGTGGTGGGATGTGTCGAGCCCTAAGGCGAAGGGGCTCTTATATCTTCATCACCTCTCTGTTGAGAGAGGGGTGATGGAAAATGTGGTTCCTCGGCTGATACATCTCTAGAGGCCCAAAGAATGTCCTCTGGATGGCTGGCTGGGGTTGGAAGTGGACTGGATCGTCCTTGTTCAATACCCCTGTGGCTTTGATCGCCAGGGGTAGATGATGTGGTTGCCCTTTGGGTAGTTGGGGGAGGAATTGTATGAGTAGGGCCGGAACAGGCACGATGAGTAGCATCATCATCATCATCATCTTCATCATCCGATGAAGATGTCTCATGTGTTCCCTCGCTTGGTTCGGGGGATGGTTCTAATCGCTCAGGGGTAGCTTCCCTCGGTTCCTGGGACATCATAGAGCGTTCATAGGCCTGGCGTATCTCAGATGTCGATGGAATGACATTGAGCATAGCCCTGGAGAGTGGATAATTAATGCTCTAACCCTCCTTCGAGAGGGTTGGGCGATGTCCATGCATCTTGTAGACAGAGGTGAAGGGCTCCTCAGCTGGTAGGCCATGCTTCCTCATTGCGTCCCCAATGAAGAGGGCGAGGAAGCGAGGGAAGAGAACCGCAGAGAGAGGCTTGCCAGCGGCTTGGAGTTTACATTTCTTGACCACTGCCGCATGAATATCGTTGTAGATCAGGAAGGCGTAGTCGAGGTTCAGGTTGAAGAAAAGCCCATACATGATAGTCATGATGTTGATGTTCCCTTGGTCCAATGAGCCCAGTTTGCATGTGAGAGCTCTGTTAAGGATGGAAAAGAACATGTTCCACATCGGCGGGAGAAATTGGCGTTTGAAGTCCGATACGTTGCGTAGGTCACGATTGTAATCTAGCATCTTCACGAAGCAGAGGATGCCGTCGGTGGTTGGTGGTTCGTCATATTGTTCAATTCCAAGTTCCCGTCGAGTGGGAATGCACAGAACACGAGAAACCTTAGCCCGCGATATCTTGAGCGAGCATATCATATCGTTAGGGGCGTCCATGTCCCCCATTATTCCATGGCTTTCTGGTTCAAACTCGCACGTCTCCCAATATTGCTAGACGTACTTTATGGGTACACCGATGTCAGCAAGAGTGAGGGTGGGAAGAAGAATGCAGTTCTTGAAAAACTCGATCATAACTGCAAATATGTCGTCAAATAGGGTGTTTCGGAGTTCGATGGAGTGGTTATTGGGCTTCATGGGTAGGAAGACGATAGCACGGCTGTCGGTGCCGGTGGATTGGACTCTGCTGTCATTCTTGTTCGATTTGTGGGAGGCAGATGAGGCCATTGTTGTGGAAGTTGCAGGTTTTGTTCATCACAATATAATTGCAGGTTTATGGAAGCGTAAAGAGAAGATGGATGTGGAAGAAAGGTATTTATAGGCGGGAATATGGTGAGGGATCGGGGTGTGGGGGGGTTGAGGGGTGGGGGTGGAAGGGAAACGGTTTCTTGATTATTAAAATACAATGATCATGAAACGTTTTGGCGGTTTTGGGTATAGACGATTTGATTTGAAGAACGTGAGCCTTCTTGATTGTACGTGCCATTAATGTTAGATGACACGTGTCAAGACGGGGTTAGGGAGGGGGGAAAGTTGAAAGGGTGTATGGGGAACAGGCTGTATGTGTTGTCAGGCGCGTGGTATGATGACGTTATGAATTATTTGAAATAAAAAGTTATTCCAAATAATATCTTGATGAGTACGTGTCCCAAAAATAATTTGAATTTAAAATCTCATCTAATTGTAAGATTAATACTAATTWCGAAGTTTTGGTCTTCTAAAAATCGATGTTGTATAGTTTTTAGTCACAAAAGCTGCAATTTTGTATAATCTTGAAAATGCTTTTCAATTAAGATGAGTTTTTATATAAAAATTATTGTCATGGAACAAGAGAAGCTCTGGTTGGTCATGACCCATTGGGTAAGGAACCAGAGAAGCTCTGGTTTAACATCGATGAAGGAGTTCATGGATGTAATGTTGGATTGCATGATATAGAGGCCTTGGATAACAAACCAGAGGCTCTAGATAAGCATTGTTAATCCATTATATATAGAACTAGAGGAGCTCTAGTTAAATATATATGTAGCATTTAGGTGGCCAGAGGCTCTGGATAGTAGAACAGAGGCTCTGGATGAAAAATTCATAAAAAAAAGTGTGAAGATGAAATTTTTGCTCCCCCTCAAATAATGCATGAGTAAGGATTTTGAAGTTTTCAAAGACTCCCCCTCACACAAATAATAAAGAAGAATTAGGGGTACCAGAGGCTATGGTTGTGAAGGATGATGAATGTATGAAAGGTGGCTAAATGGAAGTGGAGAAAGGGTCTTTGAGACCAGAGGAGCTCTGGTTCCAAAGAGAACAAAGCCAGAGGCTCTGGTCTTTAGAACCAGAGGCTCTGGTTGTGAAGCAAAGAAAATGGGTAATKGAAAATGGTGAAGTGTATGTGAAAGAATATGATGGATGAGCCTTTGAGACCAGAGGAGCTCTGGTTCCAAAGATTGTGAATCCAGAGGCTCTGGTCTTTAGAACCAGAGGCTCTGGTTATGAAAGCAAAAGAATGAAATATGAAAGAATATGGTTAAGTCCATATGTAGGGAGAAGAGGGAAACTCATTGGGACTAGAGGGGCTCTGGTTACAAAGAGTATGAATCTAGAGGCTCTAGTATGGTATAGAAGGGGTGTGGTTTATACCAAGTCATAGATGGGAACTTGATAGCGCTGGTTTCAAAGGAATTGGAAACCAGAGGCTCTGGTCTATGGAACCAGAGGCTCTGGGTGGGAAGGGAATACTTTGGACCAGAGGGGCTCTGGGTCCAAAGGATAAAGAAAAATGAGGAGATGAAATAAATGAATGCTTAAGTCCAATTTGAGACACAATAGGATGTAGACTCAAAGAATTGGATTCCAGAGGCTCTGGTCTATATAACCAAAGGCTCTGGTGAGTAAGAGAATACTTGGTAGAAAATTACTAAGTATTTTCTTTGGACCAGAGGGGTTCTGGTTCCAAAGATGATGGAGATTGTTTGCCAAAAAATGTTCGAAGTAAATCTAAATAGCCAGAGGCTCTGGTCTTTATGACTAGAGACGCTGGTTTAGGATACTAAGAGTTTCTGGCTAAAATTTTATATATCACTTATAGGCATAACCATGAGACATTGAAGATCTTTGGTTATAAGCTAATGAGTGACTTTAAGTGGTGAGATTCAACATACCCATCTTGCTGACTAGGAATAAAAATCTTTTCTCATCAAGGGCTTTTGTGAAAATGTCAGCAAGTTGAATCTCAGTTGGAACAAAATACATTTCTATATTCCCTTTTTCAACATTGTCTTTCAGAAAATGGTACCTTACATCGATGTGCTTGGTCTTGGAATCCTGCACTGGATTTGCAGAGATTGCTATGGCACTCTTGGAGTCACAGAGGATAAGGATTTTGTCATAATGGAAACCAAGTCAGAGAACTTGTGAACAACAACTAGCAGCAGCAACATACTCTACTTCTGCTGTGGATGTTGAGACACAATTTTGTTTTCTGGATGTCCAACTTACTAGCTTGTTGTTAGGACCGAATAACTCTATTTCTTGGTAAAGATTACTTACTTGAATGATTGGTTTGACAGATATAGTGTAGCGGACAAGATAATAAATCAAACAAGTAGAAATCGATAAGAACACGATGAAGACGAATGATGAACACATGAGAAAGCTTTAAATGATTTTCAATTAGATGAAAATATTGACAATTACAATTCTGGAAGCACACTGAATTACAAAGGCCTACGCTGCTATTTATACAAGCAAGTAACCGTTTTTCTGACATGACCTAAAGTAAATTAATCTAACCCATTCGATCAAAACCAATTACAGACAAGAACACGTGATAGGCACGAGCAGCTAAAAGACCTAAGTAAAATAGCTTAAAGATAATCTACACAGAAGACATTGCTGCAGACCCTCTGTTAGACAACACAGAGGCTCTGCTAGATGAAACTTGGAAGTACGCA
>NC_037544.1:25423668-25438209 GCF_001531365.2 Cynara cardunculus var. scolymus | reverse complement strand
GTATTCCATGTGCCTCACTGAAAAAGATCCCTGAAAAAAGTAATAGGGACACAAGTCTATGAGTTCCAGTGTTACTTTTCTCGTTCGCTSACAGTCTATAAGTCAGTGAACAAGCTTTCAATTTCAGTTTCCGTACTTGTAATTTTCTTATATATAACTTAAGAAACTTCTCAAGCTGAGACTGACCAAACTGAAAAAGATCCCAAAATAGTAAAAAGGGACATGTATTTTATATGTAACTTTTTCTTACTATTATTTGATAAGATAACTTTCTTTATGTTATCTTGTTATCATCAAATAGAGGGAGATTGTTGATCCTCTCTCTCAGTGATTTGATGATAATCCCTTTTAATCTATCGATGTAATTTTGTTTCTTTAGTTTCAGTTCCAGCGATCAGACACTGAGTATGTTCAGTGATCGCTGAGGAACTTGCTTTGTAAATCTCAGAGACAAACAATACTTCAAGAAGACAACACTCACACCAAAGAACCTTCAGCGAATGTCGAAGACTGAAACTGAAGATTAGAGACTGGCGAATACGTGATCTGAAGTGGTATTCAGTGATTACGAACCTTTCTACATATGTGTGAAGACTGCTCTAGCTTCAGCGAATGATGATGAGACCTTCAGGTCATTCCAACATTTAGCGATCAAAGGAAGCTTGCTTAGCATGATTGTTGTTGTCTTGTCCTTTTGCACACAAAGGACAAACCCATACCCTTACTAAAGTTAGTACGGTACGAAGCCGATTAGTCGACTCTTTGTCCACCAACTTTAGGCAAGGATGTCTGCTCAAGAATAGTGCTTTTGTACTATTCACTGTAGCAAAGGACAAGCCTTACTCTTAAGGCTTGACACGCACTCTATACCCTACCTTATTGCATTAAATGTTCATTTAATGCACTGGGTATAAATAGAAGTGTTTTCTTTTCCATGCAAGAGAGCATGTACGCGCGCATCTCTCTGCTATCCTATTCTTACATCAAGCATCTTCTTGCTTAAGTAAAAGATCTTTATTTTCTAGCATTATCTTTTCTTGTATTTGCTAAAGATCTGTGTGTAACCAAAGGTTGTTTAGATAGGTTTTTTTTACCTTATCTTTCCGCAAACAATCTTGTAAAATATGTATTGATCTTCTCTATCAATATATATTTTAAATTTGAAAACTCTGTGTTTGTATTCATCCCCCCCTTCTACAAGCTGTGTCTTCTCTTGTAGACCCTTTCGGGACCAACAGTAATAATTACTCTTAATTATGGAAACATAATAAAAGAAACATTTAATATAGAAGGTGATAAATCAATTTTTCTTAACATAATTTTTTTACCATTAATAATTTTTATTATTTTATTAAATTATACTTATTAAAATACGAATTGTACAAGCACTACAATATGACATCTGATTTCGTTTCATTGAAAAAATATATATAATTTGAGTAATGAAATGAATGCCATGGTCAATAGTGACCATGAACACAATTTCACTAATTGATTTAATTTATTAATATTTCGAAACGTTTTATGCATGAAAAAATTTAACTTAAGAAAAAATAAAGTATTCAGTTTTCAAAATGCTTCATTCAATTTTCAAAAATGTTTCATTCTTTATATATTTCATCGTTTATTAGGATATCTCTTGTTTTAAAATGAGTTTGATTAGAAATTATTAATAGTCCAATCTCATTTTAATAACCGTTAATGAAATAGTTTCATATATCGTAAACGTTGATGAAATAGTTTCATAACCGTAAGTCTATAACATAAACGGTGAAACAGTTTCATTCATTTATTTAATGAAACAAGATATTTCCTTTAATATTCAAAATGTTTCATTATTTTTTGTTGATTAAAATATGTTTTTATGTTTCATAATTTATTAGTATATACCTAGTTTCATTGCTCTTTATTTTGATCTTTTTTTAATGTGGATGTTATTTTATTTATAATATTTAGTCATAAAATGAAGATAATTTTTATCAAACATATAATTTGTCAGATTATTTTAACATTTTTGGTTAAATCTTTGTAATAATAAAATGATATATTGAGATTTAAAAAAATGATTTTGTTTCATTAATGTTAGGATATCCATGATCTTGTTACCTTGTTTTCAAAATCGTACAAATTAAAATTTTGACAATTTTGCCCTTTATTAAATAAAAATTAAACTTTTATTTTTATTTTTATTTTCTAATATAAACACATTTAATCTTGATCATTGATCAAGAAAACTAATGGATGAGATTGGTTTGTAAGGTTTTCACAAATGAGGGTGGTTTGCAATTGATCGCTCATATATATATATATATATATATATATATATATATAATCAATCAAATGAAAGCCACCCTCATTTGTAAAAACCGTATAAACCACCTTCATACGTCGATTTCATTGTTTAATCTTATGAAATTTTTTCATGAAATTGTTTAATCTTGTGAAATTGTTTCATATAATATTTAATGAAATTTTAATGAAACTGTTTCATGTATTTCTCTAAAATTAAAATAATGAAGATGATAATATCCATGATTAACATCTTTCACAATAAAAATGTTAATCAACCTCTCATAATTACAAAAAAATGAACAAAATGAAAAATTATGATTGGTTGAATGAGGTTCTCACGGTTTTTACAAATTGAGTGGTTTTATTTGAACGCTCCCCTATATATATATATATATATATATATATATATAGGCATGTTACATTGAAAACCGCTCAATTCTTAAAAACCATGCAAACTAAGTTCGATCAATAGGAAAATTTCGTTTTTTTATTTATTTTAATTAATAAGGGCTTAATTGTCATTTTAAGTTGTTTTTTGATTAATAATGGAAGGTATTATAATTTGTTAATTTTAGAAACATAATAAGTAGTTACGTAAAATATGGTACGATTTAATTGGTTTTCTTAATTTAGTTTTTTAAAACTTAAATATGTTTAATTTAGTTTCAGGATTATACGGATTAAAGAAACTGAAATTTAAAATCAGAAATTGTTTGATGAAATTGTTTCATTTTTTATTTGGTTATTTTGTTCACTTAATGGTTAAAAATTTCCATGGTATGGTAGATGCAGTAATTTAATGAAAACGTATTCAAATATCAAAAGTTTTATCGATGAAATTATTGCATAATTTACGTGGATACGAAAATATGTTCCGTTAGAAAAAGGGCAGTAATTTAATTGGAAAAAGGAAAACAATTTAATGAAACGTATTCTGATTGTTTATGAACATGTTTATGAATGAAGTTGTTTAATGAAACTTTTATAGATGAACTTGTTGTATAATATAATTTATTTGGATAATTTTGTTTCCTTGTTAACAATTGTTGATGAAATTGTTTCATCCAAATGTTTTTTTTTGTGATCTTGTTCACTTAATGGTTATTAATTTCTATGGTATGGTGGATGCAGTAACTAAATGAAACGTGTTCAGAGAATAAAAAATTTATCGATGAAATTGTTGCATAATTTACTAGGATACGAAATATGTTCGTGGATAATCTTGTTTCCTTAGCTACAATTGCTGATGAAATCGTTTATTTTTTTTTTGGGTGATTTTGATCACTAAATGGTTATGAATTTGTACAGTATGGTGGATGCAGTACTGTTAATGGTTATAATTGTGAAACAGGTTCATATAATGGTTATTGTAAATGGTTGATATGTTAATGTTAAGAACATGGTGTGTAATTGGCAAACAATGAAACCATTTCATAATAAGATTGAAACGAATCCATCTTCTAAAAAACATGAAAATGACAGATGTCTCCTCTAGAAATATGTTGATTTGTGTATTGAGAAAACGCTGAAACCATTTCATTCATTAAAATAATGATTTTTAATGAACACATTCATGGATGAACTTGTTTAATTTTCAAGATTATTCTAATATTTTTGGTTAAAATCTTTGGAAGTATAAGATGATATATATAGCTTTTAAACAATGATTTTGTTTCATTAATATTAGGATATATATATGATCTTGTTGCCTCGGTTAATGATATTTGATGTTTTACATTTTTACCCTTTCTTCAATTAAAAAATATAATTTTATTTATTATTTATTTCTTAATATAAACTAATCTAATCTTGACCATTGATCAAGAAAATGGATGAATGAGATTGGTTTGTATGGTTTACACAAATGAGGACGGTTTTCATTTGATCCCTCCCCCCTCTCTCTCTCTCTCTCTCTCTCTCTATATATATATATATATATATCGAGTCGATTCTATGATTATATGTTCATTTCATACCAGACCAGACCGGAATAGGGTTATATACATTCTCATTGTGAGAAGGGGTCATTTGAGATGTTTACATATGGATCCCTACGTTGTCACATTCCATTTAGGATTAGGAATAGGCATAATCGAACCTGTTTTTTACATATGTCTCGTTATTTGGGACCCTATTCACCTCTTTGGCTTCTATTCAATCAAGAAGTAGGTTTGATTGTCCATCTTTTTTATATATTGGATATCTATATAAGGCATTCTCCTGATAATTTAAAATCGAAGCAATTAGATGTCCAATTGGGACTATATAACACATACCATTCTCCAAGCTTTTTCTCACCATCTCCAACCTCTTCCTCTCCATCTTACAATTGAGCAAACATGTCAGATTCTAACTCTAAGTCCAATTTTCAAAGCATGTGCAAATGGGTCATTGAGCATAAACTTCGTGGTGTTGGTAATTTCAATTTTGATTATGTAATTTTGTATTCATTATGTTCTTGTGTTTTTCTTTTTCATTGTTATGGTTGATTTGATGATTTTTTTTAGGAAATGATAGGGACTTTATGGTTGAGCGGTATTGCTGGATTGATAGCCTATATAATTGGTCTCAGCCCGACATGAAAATTAGGATAATTCACGCAAGGTATGATTTATTTATGTTACTTGTTTTCAGTAATATATGGTTTTGGTCATTTTCAATTAGAGGGAAACAAGTTGCCTTTTTATCATATTTGCCCTAATTTCAGTAATGGTTAACCTTGTGGTTTTGTTAATCGTATGGTTTTTGTAACATCCAATTTCTATTATGACCAAATTATTTGCTAAGTATATTTAATTATTAGGTTGAAGAGAACCTATGATTTAGTGGGAGTTTGGGTTTGAAATTTTAGAATTATATTTCTTAGGAGTATATTAGAGGATTTGGAAAAATTTCACGTCAAATAGTTACGTAAAACTGATTTTCTTGGAAGATCTTTTCTGGAATATTGTTGTTGGATGTTATAGATTATCTCTTTATGATCGTGTAGGCGAAAACCTCATAGAAAACGGAGGTCCGAGCGAAAAGTTATGAATAATTTAAGTTTTGATGGTCAAAATGGGTACCTAGCCGGGCCAACCCGGMCCAACTCGAGTTTTAGCATTATAAATTGGATTTTTGGCCCATTTTTCTTGTCMTYTRAGTCCAGAACTCACACACACACTAGAGGTGCGATTTTCACATACATAAGCTCGATTCAACTCAAATCAAATAGGAACTACAAGATCTTTGAAGGATTTGATCATCAAGTAAGCTATAATCCATTCTTTGCACTTGTTCTTGGTTGACATTCTTGTTATATGGATTGCATGTTGAGATAGAGTTAGGGTTTCATATGGGTTTAATCTTAAGTGTATAAAATGAGTGCATTTTAGTGTTTATGACAGGAAATGGTCATTAAATTCAAAATATTATCAAGATTTATGCAAGTTCATCATATGAACTTTGACTTGATTAAGTCAATGATTTGGGAGATAATATAAATGATAAAATAAAAGTTGGATTTTGGTTCTTTATATCAAATATGTTATGTTAAGTTGAGATTCAGAAGTTGGAATAATTTGGGATCGAAATGGTTTGATAAGAATGTATGAAAATGAGGATTTCGACTTAAGAATGCATTGAAAATGTGCAGACTTTGAAAAACTGTATAAAATCGTACAAAAATTCAAATGAGGTGAGGCCAATTTCCTTAGTTAGATATTTGAGTCTAGTTTATTTCTTATTTTATGATCAAGGGATGAATCCAAGTTTAAAATGAGCAAAACAGTTCTGCATGCAGCAGCTGTACATAGAAATTTAGGTAAAGTGTTCAAATAGGATATGTGTATATCATGAGTTTCTTATATTTGTTGCTTATGAGATTTTGTACATTTACTCCAGGGGATAATTAAGATATATTTTGATGCTTTGGAAGAAATCTAAGTGTGGTAGCTTGGACTTGCTTTGTGAGCTCGTTTTGAAGCATTTCGGTATTAATGCGGTTGCCCGGTGAGTTATATAGTTAATTGTTACATATTGATTTGAACATATATATTTTCATATGAATATGTTTTTGGTCTTGAATTGAGTCACACGATCTTGACTTTCCTTTGATTCCGTCTCTTGAGTCTATTCCATATTACTATCTCGGTACATCAGTTTGCTTTTCGGATCCGGACTCGTTTTTGTTCCTTGAATTGTACGCCATAGTATGGGTACTACTTCGTGTGGTACGCCAGAAGTTTATGGCGAAGTCAAGATCCCGGGTTGGACGGGTGAGACTTTCTGCGGTTGTGAGTACTCATTGCTCAAAGAGGAGAAAGAGCAATGAGTAGGGAACCTTGGCACATACCCGGTAGAGGAAGGCGGGCAGTGCGAGGTTTCCCGTAATGAACGATCCTGACTCGAACTTTGGCATGAGCCTGGGAGGTGAAGGACGGGGTGATGCACTGTCTTCGTTATGATTACCGATTCGATCTCTTGGATTCTTGATATTTATTGGTATTCTAACGATTGTTGAATATATTTGGTTATTGATCTTGTTTCCTTATTATGTTGAGCATCAATGGTATGGTATATTATGGTGATTTGAATATGGAATCCTATGATCTTAGCATCGGTACGTAATTGTTCACTCGGTTTCTTGTAAGTCTCGGTTTGCATTTGGATGATGCTTTGAACTCTTTTAATTATAAGAGTTTATTATGTATGTTTATATACATATGCGATATTGATATGTAATACTTAACTATTTAACTTACTAAGCGTTGGCTTACCATTTAAGTGGCAACCTCTCTCAGGAAAGAAGTCGGATAAGAAGAAAGAACTCGTTGTTTGACTTGAAGATTTATCGGGGAAATTGAAGATTGCAATCTTGCTTTTTGGTAAATAGTAGCTTATTACGGTATCTCATAGATGTAGTAAGTATAGCTTATATATAGTCTTGTGCCGATTATAAATAGGTCCCGTATTCTTTTGCTGCTAAAATTTGGGTTGTAGGTAAAAACTCCGTTATATCCGGTTTGGAATTATGTTTCGGGTGGTTTTATCACTAAAATATAACAGATATTTCGAAGTTTTTCTAGAAAATTAATATCCCATATTTTGAGGTTAATCAATGTTATGCCCAGATCTGTGTGTTTCAAAGGGTTGACCATTTTAATCGCCTCTGGTCCATTTTCATCGTCTCTGGTCCATTTTCATCGCCTCTAGACCATTCATCGCCTCTGGACCATCCATCGCCTCTACACCATCCATCGCCTCTGGACCATCCATCGCTTCTGGACCATCCATCGCCTCTGGACCATCCATCGCCTCTGGTCCATCCATCGCCTCTGGACCATTCATCGCCTCTGGTCCATTCATCGCCTCTGGACCATTCATCGCCTTTGGTCCATTCATAGGCTCTGGTTTTCCTCCAGACTTAGTCGTTTCAGCAGTATCTTCAGATTTTCCATCATTGGCCCCGATTATTTTGATAAAACTTTTAAAATAATTAAGATCAATTTTTGGTCCTATCAATCAATAAATTATATTTTATTGGAGATTTTATTAAAATTGGTAACTTGGGGTTTCTTGAGTGAGATGTTACAGTTTTACAATTAAAAAAGCAAATTTGAGTTTAATTCGAAATTTGTCACGATGTTTTCCCTGAGTATGTTAGTACACTCATGCCTTATCTCATATTTGAATCTTTCGGTTCTTAATCAGATAGATATAGAATGTCTTATCTATGATCTGACCCCTTTTACAGTAAGTAGCCCTTTCCTTATTCCTTTGTGACACCCCACCTCTCATATTGCATATAAACATATACTTCATTTAAAGGAAATATATATTACACCACATAGGTCCAATAATACAAGAGAACTTATGTACAAAATACATAAGGGTCAAAGCCCTTTTGGTTCCAAAGTCCAGAATTGCCTAAGGAGTAGTTTTTTCTTTATTACATACAAGGGCCAGAGCCCCTTTGGTCTAATGACCAGAGCTTCTGGTCTTACAAACCAGAGCCCCTCTAGTTCATCTATTAAGAGCTGAAGAGTTATCAAACAACTGAACAACATTTAAATTCCTCATATGTCTAGAGAACCTCTGGTTCAACATGAGCGTCAGCCAGAGCTCCTCTAACTTACTTTACCAAAAGATTTTCATGTTTACAATTTCTAAGTTTGAATAAGAGAAAGAAGTATAAACTAGTTTTACAAGTTGAAAATTTCTAATTTCAAATACAGAGCCTCTGCATAGCACATGCAGAACCTCTGGTTCCAAATACAGGTTTGAAAATATAATTAAGAACTTATATCATAACCAAAGATCTTCTGGTTGACCTAGAAGATCAACCTAAAATTCCTCTGGTCCAGGTTAAAGAACAACCAGAGCCCCTCTGGTTCCATACAAGGAACAACCAGAGCCCCTCTGATTCTACATAACTCTTCTCAACATTTTTAACCAAAAGCATAGGTAATTAAAACCTCTGTTATAAACCATTTCCCCTTTTACTAGCATCATTGCCATTATTTCAATAAAAGCAATATTTCTAAGTCTTCAAGTCACAAAGAAATGTTGACTCAGAACCATCGCATTATTATGGTATAATAGTAAGAGCTATGATAATAACCACACACAACAAATGTCACCCTTATATCCAAAGGTACACCTCTCCTTTATATGCCACCCTTATTCCATGGTACACCTCTCCTTGATATGTCAACCTTATCCCATGGTACACCTCTCCTTGATATGACACCCTTATCTCATAGTACACCTCTCCTTGATATGCCACCCTTATTCGTTCATCAAAATCTACAAATAAATCTGCAGTTTTTAGCCAATAATAGTTCCACAACAGTTTCATATCAAAAACTTTGAAACTCAAAAGCCATTAGTTCTTTACTCCTTTTTCCAATCTCAAAATCCTTATTCTTTCAAAAATAGGATACTTATTCCAAATGTTTTGAAAGAAATAGAAAAAACAACTTTAAACCCAAATTACTAATGCTCTAATCAACTGCCAAAACAATTTCCTTTCTTCCATGAAATATCAACCAAAATTCATATATTTCAATTATCAACATATAAGAAATTTTAATGACAAACTCACCTTATAAGCACGTATTTGAAGATGAATCACACAGAAATAACTTCCAATAATCACAAAATCTTCTTCAAACAGCTTTATGCAGAAACTCTCTTTCTCAAGAACACACACATACACACTCATCGCCACTGTCTTTTCTTTTCACAAGATAAGTAGGATAAGATTGGTCTTATCCCATTCATATATATATATATATATATGTATATATTATTAAGGCGGTGCAAGTTTTATAATTTAAAACTCACAAGAGGCGGTGGAGGTTTAATATTATAAACCTTTCCTCCCAAGGATATGCATATGCAAGGAGCATATTGTAATCATCTATAATAAGTTATATGTTGCACTTGTACACGTTGTATTTAATTGTTAGAGGCACCCAAGTAGCACATCATAAAAGTATATGCTTTAATTCAGTTATATCATAACATACACTGATGGTTAGCTTCATGTTTAGGACCGATAAGAATCAGTGGACTTCTTTGATAAAATGTTTTTGTTCTCATCCCCTTGGTATAAACAACAATAACATTAATGTTTGATCTTAGACTAGTTGTAGTAGGCTAAAGATGAAATGAAAAGAAATTGTAAAACGGGTATAACCTAAAAGCAAATATAAAGACTTGAAATTCCAAGGGTTTGGAGAGTGAATGAATACAACTATGCAAGGTGAACCCATTAGGCTTATGCTACTAAAGCATATCTATCTTCACTACTTTGTCATGCACCTAAGCACAAAGCCTAAGCCCATCATTATATTTACATATTCTAGAATAATTTGGTTAATGAGTAGTATAAAAGGAAGGGGAAGGGTGTAGAATAGAGCATCGAGAAAATTTGTAAGCATCATTTTGGGAGAGCTTAAGCCTTTCGAATTGTCAGGACCCTTTTTATTTCTATTCACCAGTGAATTACATATAACACTTCCATTCTACTTATAAGATACCAGTTTTAAAAACTTACTCGTTAGCTTACCCGAATTATACCATACTCAAATGACGATAAGTAATTAAATTGTTGAAGGGTTAAAACCGTCAATATCTAAACTGTTATAATTGTAAAAAAGAAAAAAAATCATCCAATTTTTTATCATTAGAGTAAATTACACATCGTCCCTCTCCAGCGCCTCTTTTCTCTCCCTCTCCCTCCAAAATCTATCTTCTATCTAAAAAAATTCTCAATTTGTTGACGGAACCAAGGATACGATTATAAATTCGGAATCCACTCTTGGAATCCTTCCTAAAGGTATAAATTTATTTATATTTTTTTAAGGTGTTTATGTTAAAGTTTTTGAGATTGGTATCTGTGTATAGGTTTAGACTATGAATTTTTAATGCAAAATTATGGTAATATTCATGTTTTGAATTCTTGGGATAGTTAAAATTGAATAGAAAATAAAAGGGTAAAGTATAGAATCAATATGGTTAGATTGTATGTTGTTGGTCCCGTTAGGGTTTACAAGAGTTTTATAGAAACATCTTGTAGAAGGGGAGGGAAGAATACAAACACAAAAAACTTTCAAATTTAAGAATATATATTGATAAAGAAAGATCAATACAGATTTTTACAAGATTGTATGCAGAAATAGATAAGGTAAAGAAAAACCTATCTAAAACAATCTAAGTTTACACATAGATATTCTTAGCAAAGAGAAAAGATTTGCTGAAATATAAAAAAGGAAATAAGTTCCTTGTAGGTAAGAACTTTTAGAATATTTAAGAGGGATTCTAATTTGCTTGATGATAAGCGTGAGTGTTCTTAGATGTGTGTGTGTTCTTTCACATATGCACGTAAGGATTAGTATCTCTGCATGGAGAGAGCACACATCTATTTATGCCCATTGCATTAAACGCACATTGAATGCAATGCAGTAGGGTTTGAACACGCGTCAAACTTTTAGAGAAAAGCTTATCCTTTGCTATAGTGAATAGTACAAATGCCTATTCATGAGCAGACATACTTTCATGGAGTTGGTGGGTAATAGAGTCAACTAGTCGGCTCCATACCGTATTACACTCTACAAAGGGTATGGGTTTGTCCTTTGTATGTGGAAGGACAAGACAAAATAAATCTTGCACAACAAGCTTCATTTGATCGTTGAATGCTGGAATGACACTAAAGGTCTCTTCAGCAGTCGCTGAGGCTTGGGTAGTCTTCACACATATGTTGACCAGATTGTAATCACTGACTGCCGCTTCAGATCACGAACGCGCCAGTTACTATTCTTCAGTCTCAGTCTTCGACTTTCACTGAAGGTTCTTTGGTGTGAGTTTTGTGTTCTTGAAATATCGTTGTCGTTGTAGGATTTACAATACATGTTTCAGCGATCACTTAACAAACTTAATGATGATCGCTAAAACTGAAAGACAGAAACATAATACTTCGAAATAGGTAAAAGGGATTATCATCAAATCTTTTGGAGAGAGGATCAACAATCTCCCCCTATTTGGTGATAACAAAGCAACATAAAGAAAGTTGTTTTTATCAAATAACAGTAAGGAAAAGTTACATATAAAGTACATGTCTCTTTTAACTATTTTGGTATCTTTTTCAGTGAGTCAGTTTTTACTTAATAAATTTTCTTAAGTTACAAGTTTAAGAAAAAAATACAAGAAGGAAAACTGAAACTAAAGACATGTTCACTGACTTATAGATTGTTAGTGAATGTAAGAGTACACTAGAACTCATAAACATGTGTCCCTATTACTCTTTTTAGGGATCTTTTTCAGTGATGCAAATGAAATACTTATATTAATTCAAAGGAAAGATTACAAGTTTTTCAGTACATTTCTTAGACTTACAACATATAAGTTGAACGCTGAAAGTAGACATAGAAATAAAAGACATACAGTAAAAGACAAGTTACAAGATAGAAATAACTAATCTAAGTTGCTCAGGTTGATGTAGCCAGGTACTTCTTCTCTGAGCTCCTTTCGACGTAGATATTCCCTTCTGATCTTGCGGTCCATCATTTCACCGTATATATCATCATCTAGCCAAAATCTGATGTACGCAAGATGTTCCATTGGGCATAGATGTAACTCATACATTCTTTGAAAGCTGACTTCGCCATCATAGTCAAGGAAGATAAACCAAACTAGAAATGTCTGGCTTCTTCGAAGCATTAAGGACTTCATCTAAGGAGAACTTTGTTTCATGTTCATTCCTCAGGGATGGTCCGTCATTAGGACTTGAAGGTCTTCTTCTTCCACCTTTTTTCAGAGTAGGCTTTTCACGTACCGTGACGTATCTTGACATCTTCTTGATCAGCTCGTTGATGATGTCTTAAATAACTGGTTTATGTCTTGATTTCAAGCATTGAATGGCTTGGCGGATCTCTAGCCATTCACTGTAGCCATACTCTCCAAGGTAGGAAGGGTACTCTGTGACATCATCAAGGTTATCCCTGGTGATGAGCATCGAGACCCGAACTCCACCGTCTTTCGTCTATCCGCTGATGGTGATGTTTGAAATTGGGTGAGGACTGACCCTCTTGTGTAAATATTCTTCGCTCCATCTTTTTTCGCACTTGGCCAGCTTCAGAATTTTCTCGCACTCAGCTTCTACAATAGAAAGAAGCTTTGCCTGGGCTTTGACATTTTTGGATTTCGTCCTTGGAAAAACTTTGGCAGCAAGAGACTTGGCCAACTTTAAGTTATCCTCAGTCTGTTGTTGTTGAAGTCTGAGTTCTTCCTCGGCCTTGAGTGCCTCGAGTCTTTCAGCTTCTGACAGGAAGTCGAACTCACCATAACTAGAGGTACGAAAAGGGATTTTTACTCTAGTTTGGTTGAACGACTCCTTCAGCTGAGACATCTGCTAGTCGGTGGGAACGTTGGGGGTTGGGTTTTCTAGGACCCATTCCTCCAACCGACTGCAGGTAGTGGAAGGGATGGAGAGTTGATACATAGAAGTGATGGTGGTGAAACTGGAGGACTTATTAGTTAAGGGTTCTAAAGGTTGGAAAAGTACCTTTAAATTTCCTTCTTCAGCAACACCCTTGTTTTTTGACTTTGTGTTCTGGTTCTTTTCTTGAGTCTCCTTCTGTTTCTTTCCTTACTCCCCTTGGGATGCAGAATCCCTGAGGGCGATGCCTTTTTTGGCACCGAAAGTTCTCTGGTACTGAATGGTGAAGTCACCGTCATCGTCGCCTTCATCATCATCATCCAGATCTTCATCAGCTTCAGGAAGGTCGATAGATTCACCGTCTTCATCTTCATCATCATCTTCCATATCACCAGCATTAGCTGCAGAGGTGATTGAAAGGTCCTCGTCACGAGCTTCAGCGCCAGCTCGGATGGCATCAACATCCTCAGCTATAAGAGCTTCACAGGAAGTTGGATTTTCATCAACGACATCAGCTTCAGCTTTCGAAAACCCCTTCCTCCTTTAGATCTAAAGATGACAAATACCTGAAGCTAAAGGAGAAATATAAGAAGATGAAGAGATCCTAGCAGAAGGCCATAGGTCTTGTTGCTGAAGAGCATGACAAGGCTGATTCGTCTGATGAATCATCCTCAAATGAGGAAGACACGACCTATATTTGCTTGATAGCCAAGGATGTCAAAGAAGAAGCTTCTGAGACGTAAACTTCTCATGATCCCTCATCATCCTCTCCTCCTCAGGTACGTCTTCTAAATGAACCATATTCTTCTTCCTCTTCTAGCCTATTAGCGTTAGATATGTTGACGCTGGACCTCTACAATGCGTTGAATGGCAAATCTAAAGTAGAAATGCTTAATCTTTATCTTCAAGAACAGTTGAAGATTCGTCATTCCAAGATCAAAGAATTGACTAAGATCGAGGAAGATCTTAAATATCATGTCATTGTGAACCAAACCATCACTATTGAACGCTAACAGGCTATCGCTGAGAGTGAGCAAGCAATTGCTAAACTCAAGTCTGAAAAGGCTACCATTGAAGAATGGTGCAAAGCCTCTATCAAAGCCTCTGAGATCATTAACGCTCAGATCTCTGCCAAGATAACGACTGGTCTAGGCTTCTCCTATGATCAGGAATACAGTGTCCAAAATAGGTCCATGCTCAAGTTTGGTACATTTGTCTCTTCTATTTATGAGACTTCTTCTTCTCAGTCCTATCTTTGTTAAACCCCACAATGCAAAATGTAAAAAGTAATGAAAAACAAGTGATGAAGAACCAGAAGACCAATGAAG
>NC_037544.1:25420356-25422093 GCF_001531365.2 Cynara cardunculus var. scolymus | reverse complement strand
GGAAGAGAAGAAAGGGAAGAGAGAAGAGAAGAGAGAAGAGAAGAAAGGATAGAGGACAAGGAAGGAAAGAAAAATGACCTTCGATGCTTCAGATGCGGAAAACTTGGTCATTTTTCTAAAGAATGCAAAGGACGTTTGATCAAGGATGCTGATTACTATAAGAACAAATACAAGTATAATTCAAGAGAACGAAGCTTGATGGCCAAAAAATAAAACTGGGTGTCAGACTCTTCATCAGATGATGAAAACAAAGCACTCATCTGTCTAATGGCCACGTCCAATGCAGAATCCTCCTCCAACTCTGATGACCAGGTATGTGAGTCTTACTCAAATGAAACCAACTCTGTTCCATCTGAACTAGAGTTAAGGGTAATTCAGCTTTCAGAAGATTTCTTAAAACTAAAAGAAAAATTAAGTTTTGAAAAATCTGAAAGAATAAAGGCGGAAAAAGAAGCAAGTTTCTACAAAAGAGAAACTGATCTTCTAACCGCATAAAAAGATGATTTAGCAAAAGAAAAGACTCGTTTAAGCACCCTTAAGAAATCAGAAGAAGATAAGCTTCTGGAATTAAACAAGCGTATAACTAAGGACCTAGAAAAGAAAACTAAGGCCTTAAAGGAATCCGAGGCAGAAAGACTAAATTCAGTAGCTCTTAAAGATTTCTTTCAAAAGGGGCGTGAAATTCTTCATCAGAAGCTTCAAACCAATGAACTTCTAATGAAAAAGTATAAGGATGCACAAGAAGTTTTTGAAAAACTAAATGGCCAAAAGGATACGCAAGGGATCGGATTCAATGAATTAGATTCATTCATCGAACCAAAGAAATCCACCCTTGAATCCACTTTTCAAACTTGGATGCATTCAAAAACCCGACTTCTCTCCAAAACCAAAAGCTAATTTCAAAAGAGTTAAAGTCGATGAAAAAACTGTCGTTTCAAGGCAGAATTTTGAAAATGTGGTCTACGAGCAAAGTACTTGTGATAATGAAAGAAATTACACTTCTAAACCAGAGATTGTTAAAAATTCAATTGAAAATTTAGAATCTCTGTCTGTCAAATCTAATTCATTAGCAAGTACCGTTGATGAAAAAGAAAATCCGAATGAGAAACCATCAATCGATGAATCACTCAAGTAAAATTGAGAATTCGTCGAAGTCAAAATCGATGAAACCTCARGAAGATCAAGCTGAAGCATCAACCTCTAAACCCACATCCTCTGCTCCAATCCAAGTTAAATTTGATTTTGAGAAAGCAGCAAGAGACTTTTATTGACTCTGAATCTGAAGATGAAATAAGTTGTGAACCACCAAAGATCTTTGAGACCAAGAAACCTAACAATTTCAAGTCCTCAATGAAATCTGGTAATCCTTCATCAATGAAATCTTCAGACAAAGGAAAGGGAAAGGTGAAAGATGTTAGATCTGCCAAAGAAAACTTAAAAGGCCCTAGTACTCCATTCAGGTTCATCAAGTTTACCCGTGAGCAAAAACAGAAGTGGTCGACCTCTAATAAACTTAATCACAACTCTTCTTTCCATCCAGCTGAAGAAAAGTCCACATCACTCAGAAGAAAAGAAGTAAAGTCSAAGCCTAGAACCGATGCTAGAACAGGATTCATACCTATGTTTACTTCTTCATTTTCATCGAATAAAAAGTTTAGACAACCACACCAAAAGCATCATTTTTGTCAATGTCTAATTCTTTTACAAAACCTGAGGAATCACATGTTGACACATCAC
>NC_037544.1:25409776-25420256 GCF_001531365.2 Cynara cardunculus var. scolymus | reverse complement strand
TTATAAATTATCTTCAATAACACTAATATAAACTTAATAAGAGCTAACCTGGAAGCTTAAATTTGACAGTTGTCACACTAGAAGAGTTATCCAACAGAGAAATTAAAGGAATTTTGGAAAAAGTGGTTAAAGCCTCATAGGAAAGATTGACTTTTAAACTAGATGATGCTTTATAGGCTTACCGTACAACTTTTAAAACACCCATTGGGATGTCACCGTACAGTTTAGTATTTGGTAAAGCTTGTCATCTGCTTCTTGAACTTGAACATAAAGCTTGCTGGGCCATAAAAGAATTAAACATGAACATTTATGAAGCTGGAATAAAAAATTCAATTGTGAAAATTAGAAGAACATAGTAATTTTCCTATGAAAATGTCAAATTATACAAAGAAAAAACAAAAAATTGGCATGACAAAAGAATTCACAAAAGAGCATTTTTCGAAGGTTAAAAAGTTATGCTTTTCAATTCAAGATTGAAACTCTTTCTGGATAAACTAAAAGCAGATTGTATGGTACGTTTAAAATTGTAAAAATCTACCCTTACGAAACCATCTTTTAAGTAAACGGACAACGAATCAAAGCTTACTTCGAGGAAGCCATGGGGCCAGGAGAATCTCTCTCTGACAGCTTAAGATTTGATATGTTGAAAGGGGACTGTAAAAGTCCATCTTTGTGTATAATCGTCTAAGGTTTGTCTTGAATTTTTAGAATAGTATTTATGTAAATTAATTTTTTTATGTTCACATTTTAGGAGAAAAAGAGTTGAAGGAGGAAACAAGAATGAAAGCTACAACATTGTCCAAAATATCGCTGTAAGTGACAAAATAAGAGCAAATCCATAAAAAGATATGTTTTTTGAAAAATCAGTTTTAATATTGAAATAAATAAAAGTTTGAATATATATATATATATATATATATATATATAGGGGTTCATTCAAGGGAGAACTGGTTAGTTTGTGCTAACTGTGAGATCCAATCTCAACCACAAATCAATGGATAAATTAGGAAACTAATATTTTTGGTAATTTGACTTAAATTTTTAATTGAAGGGCATTTTAGGTATTTAAATTTTCTTAGCTCTCCTGCTTCCGGCCTCAAATAAACCTTATTCCGACGAACACCATATGATACCCAAAATACTCCAAGATATACGATGTGATATCCAAAACACACCAAGTAAACTTCGAGACCACTATGATACCAACTGTAGTACCACTATGATACCTACGTTATATGTATGTATATATATATATATATATATGTATGTATGCGTGTCTACAATGTGCACAATATGTATTGTATGTGTGTGTGCAATGTGTATGGCTGCAGTGTATGTATGTGTGTTGCAGGTTTGGCGGTTGAGTTGGAGAAGAAGGTGGGGATGGGGATACCACTGGAGTGGAGGGTTCTCCCAGATGGTGGGTGCTATCAGATGGAGGGTGTTGAAGGGTGATCGATGAGGGCGTTTGAGGGAGAGATCGAGGGGAGTGTCGATGTAGATGGTGGTCAGTAGTGGGGATGGGGGAAGGGAGATGGGTAGTAAGGGGGTCATAGGGACGAAGATAGGGCTAGCTGTCAAAGATGTGAGATGCTCACATGTGGGTATTCAGTGATCGATCGTTGGAAACGCATCTTGGTTAGACAAGATGACCGAAGGAGGTTGCCAAAGTGATGGGTGTCAAAGAAGGCCACCAGATTTTGGTCCTTGTGTCTCCGTGTGTGTGTGTGTGTGTGTCTCTCTCTCTCTCTCTCTATATATATATATATATAAGTAATTAATCTAATTAAAGTAAATTGGAATATTAAACTAATTAAAGTAAATTGAATAATCAACCCAAATTACTAATTTATCCTTCTATTTTATTTTAAGAAACATATTAATTATCTTAAATGATTGGTTCACGTTGAATCTCACAGTTACCACAAACTAGTTAGTCCTCATTTGATTATAAATGTATTTTTTGTTTTCAAGAAAAAATAAAATAAAAATAAAAAAGACAATATAAATACAAAAAGAGTATCTTTATTTTAAAAAGAAAAAGGGGAAATAATAATAATAAAATTAATAACAATAATAATATTTAATTAAATAAAATCTAGCAATTGAGATTGTCCTTATCATCTTTCAGAAAAAAATGAAATAACAAAGGGCTGTTTATTTATCTCTTAATAGTTCCATTAAGAGACAGTCTCTCAATCGCTAAGAGGTGAATTTTGTTTGGCAAAAAAAAGTCTGTCTCTTAATGGTTCTAAAACGCTTTGAATGATTTTGCATCCTGGGCATCCCTTAACCATTCAACACCCTAATTCTATTGTAAATAATTACTGAACAATTATATTTCATTTTGCACTATATCATGAGAGACTCTTCATCATTCTGACCACTTAATCATTCTGCACCAAACAACCACAAAGACTTGTTTAGTTTGATTTTGAAAAAAACAAAAAAAAAACCTTATCTTTTCTTCCTCTTATGGCGGGCGAGAAACCCACCACCCTTCAAATCGACGCCAGCCCATCGACTGGTATCTTGAAACCTCTTTGCTCGCGGGGGCAGGAGTGGAAACGTCTGAGAGAGTGCTTCACGAAAGAATCGTGTGGCACGGTGAAAGTTTCCCGTTAGGGTTTCTGGCTCTCCTGGTCTCTACATACTTGTGGAAGAGGGGGGGGGTGAGTTGATATTAAGGTGTCAAGGYGCTCGAAGAAGGCCACAAGTGGAAGCAACCAATGCTCCGAACCAGCCACCCCCTTCATACTGATCAAACGTCGAAGACACCCCACCCCACACCCTCCAACTCCCACGAATCCTCCCTCTCGACCTTGACTGACCATCCTTGAATGATTTCTCACTCATCGACTACTATCAAAACATAAAATCAATAACCCTCTCCTCCATTCTCACCCGAATCAGAAAACCAACTCACAAATCAAAACCCTCAACCAAAAGAAACCATAGATAGAAGAGGAAATCAATGATTAAAGTGTTGGGACGATCGACAACTCGATCAACAAAAAACACATCATGAAATTGATGACAAAAGAAGAGGGTGCTTACATTGATGTCGATGCCTATGTCCCAAAGTCAGAAAGAAGTGCGAAAAAGAGAAAGATACAGGACGATTTGGGAAAAGGAGAGAGAGGGAAAACATCTAAAGGTGAAACTCATGCCAAAACGACAATTCCACGTGAGGTACAACCAACACAGCCTAGTGTACAACAGCCTGATCATAGAAATTTGGTCGAACTGTGGCGAGTGGTACCTGTTTTACACTTTTTGCACCTCATACGATTATTCAGCAAGACTATAAACATGATGAATCAAACCCACAAACACACAACACACAAAGTCTTGTTGGAAGTACTTTTTTTGAAGATATGGCATTACATGAGGAAGAACCGATTAGTTGCATAGAATGGCCGCATAAGGTCACACCACCACAAACACTCCACACTCCCGAGGGTACCACAACAATGTTTGCAAATGACACCATCATCCCCTCCACCACCATTGTAACCGAACTACCACCGGAACAAAATGATGGCACGACTGTTTTTAATATCGTGTACACCATAGTTTTTTCACAAGAAGCACAATCATCACAAGTGGATATAACAAATACACACACATACGAACTAATGATGAGGATCTAGTTGGAATCAAAACCGACAGAACATGGATGTTTATGCCAAACCCATCTTTTCAAGTACCGATAAACTTTCCAAATCTATTTGAACCACTCTTCAATTTTATTACACCCGACTTAAATTTTCAACCCACACCACCACTTACACCCACCTCCCACCAAACTCCAACAATGTTGTTGGAAGAAGGTGGTAACAATAACAACAATTTTGTTGAGGGTGGACGTAGGGAATCGACCGATTCACCATTGGGACCAATTGAAAAAAAGGGGAAGAAAGCCATGGAAGAAGAAGATCCGGCTTGGGAACCAAATGATGAGACTCTGTTGAAAACAAGAAAATCCAAAAGAAAGGTGGAACGAGAAGGACCGGTTTTGAAAAAGAGTAAGAAGAAAAAAGTTGTGGTTATTGGTAGAAGAGGAAGACCGAAAAGCTAACCGTTTTAGTAAACTACTTGGATTTTTGGAACAAGGTTTTGATGCAACTTGTATCAAATGTTTTGACTTAATTCGGAAGGTAATCATAGAAAAAAGTTGGGAGGACTATGCGGCGGTTCCACAACCGTATCATCTCACTTGGGTTCAAGAGTTTTATAAAGCCGTTGATACAACAGTTGGAACGACAATATCTGTAAGAGGTGTACATTACCATTTCATATTCACCCGAAATGATTAACACTTACTTTAATTTGACAGAACCGGAGGTCTGCGACTATACACGCCTTTTGGAAATAACTCCAAAGAAGAATTAGACTTGATTTTGGGAACTTCGGGAAAGGAAGGTGCGAGTTGGACCTTAAAAGGGAGAAAGAATATTATGTTGGCAAGTCAACTCGTCAAAGATGCCGCCATTTGGATCCATTTTATACGACATTCTTTACACCCTAATTCACATGATCTTAGTATATCGGTTGATCGCATGATACTTTTATATTGTATTCTAACCGGTAATACTATAAATGTAGGGGATGTGATCAGTAAAACCATCCAAAGTTGTACTTGCTAACCAATGACAAGCTTTATTTTCCATCTCTGATCAGTGGGTTAATGAAAAAGGCAAAAGTATCACTTATGCTCGGGGATGAGTTAACAAAAGACATAAACTTGAACGAATAAAAAACCGTGGAAAGAATACTGAAGGAACCTCAAGTGGCCAAAAGTCATCAAAATCCGATGAGAGACCAAATTGGGGAAGTGAAATAGAAAATGGGCTAGCGAAATTGACGGAAAAAATGGAGTTTTTGGACAAAGAGATAAAAGGTCAAGCGAGCTACTTGCACGAAGCATTAAAGATGCAAAAAGAAGATATTTTAAGAGAAATATGGAACTGTTTTGGAGGGACAACAGGGCTGTCCGGAAGTGCACACGAGATGAAAATGCTCAAAGAGGAAAATGCCTGTTTGAAGCAAGAGTTAGACGCTTTGACGGCACGAAAGGTTACCAGCCCACGAACAAGGCGCGGTAACTTGACACCTACTCCATGGGAGTAGGAAGGTCCATCTCTTTCCCTCTATCTTTTTTGTACATTATTTTTAGTTTATATATATATATATATATATATATGTGTGTGTGTGTGTGTGTGTGTGTGTGTCGGTTAAATTGGGTCGTTTTAAGATTTCGTACTATTTCATTTTACAAATTGCCAACAAATGTCGAAGAATACATACATACTCATAAATTCTTTCGGAATAGCCCAAATAAACTAGATTATATAAATATGTATGATAATCATGATACATTTCTAGAACTAGCCTAAGGTTTGTTTGGGTATCTTTTAACTATTTTTGTAAAACACCTTGGGAAAAGATATATGCCTTCTTTCAAACACCACATACACTTTCCGTCTTTCCTTTCACCCTATTGAATTCTGCGAATGAGGACATGATCCCGATTAGTTTGGGGGAGGGAAACACTTATACATGAGACAAGAGGCTTGAAATAAAAATTGAGGAAAAGCCAAAATACCACTTATGGAAAGAAGATTGTAGAGCATAAAATGCATATGATCTTGAGAAAGAAAAAGAATGATGATAGTAGAGCATATAATGCATGCTATCTTGAGAATAAAATGTATATAATAGAGCATAAAATGTATGCTATAGAAGAAAGTTGGCATCAAAGTAATTACTACAAGTCAAAAGCATGAAAGAAGGGGTCGATTACGATACAAATCCAAATACACCAATCAAACCCAAGTCCTATTGATTCCAAGTTTTGCAATTGATGTGCTTAACCAAGAAAAGCAAAGGCTAGCTTATGGTAAATTGCATTGGTAATTTATTATGCATGTATGAGAATATTTGGTTTATGAAAGGCTATTCTTGACAAAGAAAGATTGAATAGTCATGTTTGAAAAGTCACGATGTTGGAAATTTCATCTGAATTTCACTTGTTCGAGTCTTGAGTCATTTTTAGTCGTCTTTTTGCATAGCTTGGGGAAAAGAAACAATTCTAGTCTGAGTGTGTGATAAGCATCAATCTAGTTGATGTTTTCCATCACTTTGAGTAGTTTTCTCTAACTTTAATTCACAGAAGATCCAAATAAGTAGCCCTTTTAATTAAATGAAAAAGAATATCATAAATGCATGGTGATAATATTGATTTTTGGATTAACTATGCAATTTCAAGAAGGATGTTGTAAGAGTGTTAGAATTCAATTTTTGGATATGTTTTAATGACAACATGTACAAATTAAAGGAGAAATGTGTGGTTCTAATTTGTTATAAATGGATAGCCACAAATGAACCATAGATGCATTCACTACTTGCAAATGTGGCTTTTTACCTTTGTATATAAATAAGTCATGCAGGGCTTATGGAAAAAAAACACCATGGATGCTCCAATCTACATCTTTCTCCCTCATTCTCTCCATATCATATAAGAAGTTTGGTTATTTTTTCTTTCTTTATTAAAGAATTATTTTACCCTTTTTTACATTATCGTTATCTCGTCCTTTATATTATCGTCGTAATATTATTGTCATACATTATTATCATCTTTTATTTATCACAACTTAAATTCCTATCGTAATTTGCTGTAAGATAATCATTTGTCGTAAAGTTTTAAATTAGTCGCCGTAATTTAGTTTAAATTATTTTTACCATGTTATTTAATCGTCGTAATGTAGTTTGCATTTCTTGTACTCATTTTCATCTTTATTATTCATAGTCTTTAGTTTACCGTCGTTCTTGTATTTTATTTTAGCTGTCAAAAATTTCTTTTTGTAAAAATTAGTTTTTTCGATTTTAAATCTTTTTAAGATGCAACGATCCCGAGCGATGATAGGCTGACAACCTTAGCTTGGGTGTAGGGTAACATTAAGATAAAAAACCGATTTTGATGATTGAAATTTGTTAATTACTAACAAATCTTTCCAACCAATTATTCAAGGTCATATTGATAAAAATTACATCTCTCTTGACAAGTTGATTTTTGCTAAAATATTAACAGTTTGATGGACTTAGAGATAAAACAACCCCAACACATCACTTAAATAATACGGAGGTATTCTCAAGAGAGTTACTTAGAACCAAGGAGAATTGTGTTCATTTCGTACAACTTATACAAGGAATAGATTGTGCCATCGTCAAAACTGATTTCATTTCGGAAACAATAGAATTGGTCCTTGGATACGTGCCTTTCTCAACATCGAGAGAGAGTACCTTACACAAGCAAATTGTTGGATAAGGATAAATTATTAATTACAAAGTTCTATTTGATTTATTTTCTTAAAAATCTTAACTAATCCCTACACCTTATCTTTCTTTTTAATTAATTATTTGTATTAGTAGTGTAGTTCACCAAACCAAAAACAATTCTTCGAACTTGCCATCTGATATCATATCTTCTTTTCGATTTTTATCTAAAACCTTTTACACCTTTTCCCTCTGGATCGATACTCGGTATTTTACCATTTTTACTACTTGTGAAAGACGACAGTGAGTTGATACATGTATATTTACACGGGTCTCCATTGATAACAGTCTGAGAGATTTTATTCTTATATAAATCTCGTAACAATACCCATTTCCCTAATCCCTTGATATTTTTCGGCCACATCACAACAAAATGAAGTACTCCTCTCTTTGTTTGAATCACATACAATCTAGAAGATTTGGAATTTTGGAGCAAGCACTACCTTGAGGTTGAAGCGTGTTTGTGTGTGGATCATTTTAGAGGACATCTATTTTGTATCTTGTGCTAACATATTTACATAGACACCTTAAGGTATAATTCTAAATACTCTATAGTTTGTTTTGTGCTTAACTTTGTGTGTCAGTGGATCTAATTGTGAGTTTGTTTTATGAAAAGTTTTCTAAGATTAATCCACTTGTATAGATCAAATTTTATTGTTTGCGCTACGATTAGATCTGATTACTTTTGAAACCCTACAAGTTTAAAGTAGATAATTAGTTAATCAAAACCAACCACTTATTCGGCAGTCCCAATTAGTAGTTATAATCATTGTCATACCCGATCTCTAGTTCTCGTGGTTCGATACTCATACTTCTGTACATATTACTTGATTATATACTGTACACTTGCAGTTTGATCTAGGGGCAAGGGGTGTAAACTTGCCTTATCAGATCATTCTGTAAAATTTACATCACCGAAGTATTATTGGTAATTGGTTTTTTTGTCAGCAAACTCATGTGAAATTTTGAATTTTGACATACCATCAGTGATTTGTCATAAATCATCGAAGGATATTGTTCGTCCGTGATCTTGGTCACAAAAAATCTCCTCTCTAGCAGTGATCGTGTGATGATACATGTTAACTTTGAATTTTAAATAAATATATGAACCAATATTAATTTTGTTGGCAAAAGCAGAGCCACTTCGTTTCTTTTTGTCCAAGTTGCTTCTTTTTTTTAAATAAAAAGGCCATTCCATTTCGACAAAAGACCCACACCTAAGTTCTATATCTTTTGGTCTATCCGAACTAGCTTGCATGAACAACGACTAATTCCATAAAGTCCTGAAATAAAAAGATATAACACCTTAGAAAAATTCCGATAACCCTGAAAAGTGAAATGACTCAACCTACCTGCCGACCTATAGGGAAGGAGCCACTGATGACCCGTTATTTATATCGTAAGAGGACACTGAGAATAAATAAATATAATTTTTTAAATGATATTATATGGATAAAGTTTTAAAGTCAAAAATAAACAATAGATATAGAATAAAGCACGTGTCCAAAGTTCTAAACTCAACCATTTAGTAATTTTGATTTATTCATATCAATTAAAATTTAAGAATATGTAATTCCTTTATGCATTAAAGCCTACTAAATTATATCATCTCGTCCCCGGTCAAATTCTAACAATCTTCGGTAAACCCCGGTCAAACCCTATAAAAGTATCATTTAGTTTGATTATACCGGGGATCCCCGGCCCCTACCCTGGGACCCGTTTTAGCGGGGAATCCCCGTCCCCGTTCGGGTCGGGTGAACCGGGTTCCCCACCGGGTCGGGGCAATTCACCATCCTTACAAATATACAATACATAAATATGTCATAAATACCTAATATGATTATCTGGACGAAATAATATACATATATAAATTCGATTGATGACGCTAGTTCATAAATACACTATATCAAATCTATTGCGGCGGGGTCGGCGAGAACTGTTAAGATTGTGTAAACGTCTTCATCATATCCATCATGTCTGCATGCTCTTTCTTCTGGATCTCATCTTTCCTGTTTCGGATCTCTTCTCGGCGAAGAAGTTCCTCAACCTCCTTCTGTCGGATCTCATCTCGAGTGCGCATTTCTTGAATTTGGGACTGTAAGTTGTTAATTAACTACAAATACAATAAAACGTTAAAATTTCTAATAAGAAGTATAAATGAAATAAATAAACATCAAAGAATAAAGAKGTACACAYCTSACTATCTACATTAGGCGATCCACTCGAGTTTGCTTGTGAGGATGTCCCGGTCAAGACCAAATTGGGATCTTCATTGTATCCGAACCCAAATAGACGACCTTTCTTGGATCCCCCAACCGCCTCATTCCACAAGTCAGTATCAACTAGGGGATAGGCCGAGGGATCCTCACCGTACTTTTCGGTGAGATTGTTTGAATAGGTACCCCGTGGTTTAAAAAAATACTACTAGTCAATTTCGACAGCATAACGACTGTAAATGAAACGTTTCCAACTAAAACAATCTTAACGTTTGCCCAACAAATGACAACCCAAACTATATATATATATATAGGAGTGATCAAATAAAAACCGCCTCCATTTGTGTAAACCGTGTAAACCAATCTCATCCATCCATTTTCTTGATCAATGGTTAAGATTAATCAAGGTTATTTAAGGAAATAAAAAATAAAAAATTGAAAATACATTTTATAATACCGATAAGGGTAAAACCAAATATTCATTTATTCATGGAAACCATATCATGTATATCATATTATTAATGAAACTAATCTATTTTTTGTAAAGTAATTTATTATTTTTACGTTAACATCTATTATTATTAATGAAACTAATTTATTTTTCATCTTCCAATTATTTCATGACGAACCGCCTACCTTATGCACCCGTTTCATTTTTCATTTCATCTTCTGAATGGATAATCTACACCATCATTGTAACGGGTTTCACCATGAAAGCAGTTCACCACTCATTGTTCAATTACGCCATGAACCAGTTTCACCTTCATGAAACATGTTTCATGTAAATTAATTTTTTTATTTCACTCATGATTTGATGCATTCTTTCTTTACTCCTTACAATCTTCAAGATTCTGGAGCAGATTACAATTTTCAAGATCTCGAAGCAGATTCATCATGTACCCGTTTCATCATGCAATTATTTCATG
>NC_037544.1:25406947-25408681 GCF_001531365.2 Cynara cardunculus var. scolymus | reverse complement strand
TATATATATATATATTAACATTCTAACTTAAACAATCCTAACGTTTGTCCAACAAATGGCAACCCAAACTAGATAGAAATATATATCACACACACATACACTAACATTTTAACTTAAATAATCCTAAAGTTTCTCCAACATACGACAACCCAATATAGAGTTTGAAGTTATACATAGGTATTGTAAACTTACCGCAACCCGGCTACACCTCGAAGTCACGTATTCCCCTCGTGACCCGCAACCTGAAGATGACTCTGTACTCGACCTCTTCTTATGCGTGTGATCGAAGAGTTCCACAGCGGACGGTGGCACGCCATTTTTCGCTTTCGTCTACATAGTAGCAAGTAATAAAAACATGTGTTAGTTGTATCATATTAAAAATCAAGCTACTAAAGTAATCGATATTAAGGACCTACCAGGCGAGCACCATGCATGGCGAACCGAATAAGGCCCAACAGTATCCGTTAATGTCTAAGTGAACCGAATAAGGCCCAACAGTATCCGTTAATGTCTAATTGAACCGAATAAGGCCCAATAGCTCAATTTAAGTGCACTAAGATGAATAAAAACCCAATAGATCCATTAAAGACCAAATAGTACCCGTGAAAGCCCAATAATCCATTAAAGTCTACTACGATCTATTAAAGCCTGGTAGTACCCTTTAAAGCCCAATTGAACCGAATAAAGCACAATAATACTCGTTAAAGCTCAATTGAACCAAATAGAGCCCAATAGTACTCGTTAATGCGCAACTGAACCGAATGAAGCCCAGTAGTACCCGTTAAATCCTAATTGAACCCATTAATACTCAATTCAACTGAATAAGACCCAATAGCTCCATTAAAGCCTAATAGATCTATTAAAGTCCACTAAGATCCGTTAAAGACTAGAATACCCTTTAAAACCCAGTTGAACCGAATAAAACTCAATAATACCCGTTAAAGCCCAATAATATCCGTTAATGCCCAATTGAACCAAATAAGACCTATTAGCTCTATTAAAGCCTAGTTGAACCAAATAGTACCTGTTAAAGTCCACAAAGATCCATTAAAGTCCAGTTGAACCGAATAAAACTTAATAGTACCCGTTAAAGCCCAATTGAACGAAATCAGACTGAATAGATCTATTAAAACCCATTGGATTCATTAAAACCCAATTGAACCAAATAAGGCCCAATTAGTACCCGTTAATGCCAAATTGAACATAATAAAACCTAATAGTTCCATTAAAGCCTATTTGAACTGAAAAAAAATCCACTAAGATCCATTAAATTCCACCAAAATCCAATAAAACCCAATAATACATATAAAAGTCCAATTGAACCGAATAAAGCCAATAGATCCATTAAATGTAATTGAACATACGACAACTCCGTTGGTAATATTTAATAAAAAAGTTTATAATAACTTAAACTTGGAAAAATTAAAATTAAAACATTTTTTTTAACATTTAAAAAAAAAAAATTAAATTCCGTCAGAAATTTCAAAGAAAAATGATTTTTATTTTTTTTTCCTAACAAAGATAGTCCGTCGAAAATTTTAAAAGAGAAAATGTTTTATTTTTATTTTTTTCTAACAAGATATATATATATAAAACGGTTTAAAATTCTCGACGGATTTCCGACGAAATTTAATTTTTTTAAATAAAAATTAAATTCCGTCGGAAATCCGTCGAAAAATTTAAAAGAAAAAATGTTTTTTCCCTAACAAGATATATATATATATATATATATAT
>NC_037544.1:25404708-25405896 GCF_001531365.2 Cynara cardunculus var. scolymus | reverse complement strand
GTTTTCACGGTTTTTACAAATTGAGTGGTTTTTATTTGAACCCACCCCGATATATATATATATATATATATATATATTTAATCAGCGTTAATCCAAAACAATTCCCGACGGAATTTGATTTGTTTTTTATTAAAAATTAAATTCCGTCGGAAATTGTTTTGGATTAACGCTAGTTAATTTATTTAAATAAATTAAACAAATTTTGCGACGGATTTCCGACGGATTTGTAACGGTTTTGAATAAGTAAAAATCCGTCAGAAATCCGTTTTAAATAATTTTAATTTTTTTTCCAAAAAATTCAGTGGGGGATTTGTGGGGATCTGTGGCGGATATGGATAAACGTTGACTTTGTTTGATTTTTTTGGGATCCGTCGGGAATATTTCCGACGGAATTTCAGCCAGAAAAATCGGTCGGTAATACCCGTTTTTTTAGCAGTGAAATATTGTAATAGATTTGAGGTATGCATACAATACTTGTACCATTTTTCGAGTTAATAGCAGTAAAAAAAATAAGAAATGATATATAGGATTATAAAAATAAAAAATTTAAAAATATTCAAAAATGATAAGATCACCGCAAACTTAGCCTTTATTTGATAGTTGAACTGGCACTCAACATTTCTTGGATCTTGATGTGTCGATTTTTATATACAAAAGCGTACACTTTTATTTATATTTACAGGACACATTTTTCTTAGGAGCCATTTATCAAATGTAACCTTATCTTGTGAACATGACAATAATCGATAATCTTATACAATAAGAGGTATAATAAGGACCGAATATCATACCAGATAAGCAAGAAAAGAAGACAATTACCTGAAAATGAAATCTATTAAATAAGTAAAATTAATGAATGTTGTTGAAAAACTCTTATATATATACATATATACTAGAAGAGTACTCGCGCTATGCAGCGAGACACATCTCGATTTTAATGTTCTATTTATTATGTGTCTTTGTAGATGTTATAATACGATTTTATTGTTTTTAAGAAAACAATAATGATTTTATTTTTGAATAAAATATAAATTTGAAAATATAATAAAATTTTTGAAAAAAAATATATCAATGTTAATATCCAATCAACTATTTAAAAGTTTTTATATTTTATGTAATTTCTTTAATTTATTTTTTTATTATAATTTAATTTAAGTTTAATAATGAAATAATTTATTTTTGGTTTAA
>NC_037544.1:25400984-25402818 GCF_001531365.2 Cynara cardunculus var. scolymus | reverse complement strand
AATTTAAGTTTAATAACAAAACAATTTATTTTTGGTTTAATATTATAAATTTATAAAGATAATAATTAAGTATTATGTTACAATTTAATGATTATACTAATTATATTTTAGATTTTTTATATTTAAAATGAGATRTTTATCCTGTATTTGATTGTGTTTATCTGCAGTTAGTTACACGAATTCATATATGAGATGAAATCGGATATGGATGAAATCGTTTAGGGATGAACGTGTTTAAGAGTTTTAAGAGTTTTTATGAGTTTTAGCCAAATGTTTTATAATATAGTATAGATATATTGATTGTATTTAATAAAGTGCATGCTACATAGTCAACAAGTGTGATATGTTCATTGGTCCAATTTGCTCATCATGTAGATAAGATTTGCAAATAGACATTGAGTCATTGACGCCCATTCATCCAAACAACAATAAAAGGGAATGAATGGAAATGACCTATTATTAATGACTAATTAACCATGAAAATATTAATAGATAGAGTTAATGTAAAGAAATAGATCATAGACACGTGGATTGAATTTCTAAGTGAATGATGATGAATGATTACATGGCCAATGACACAAAATAATAACAAATCTCATCTCAAATTCATAAAAGATGATGTAAAATTTAATGTAAATAGTAAATCTCATTTAATGGATACTTTTTTTTTATAATAAATTATTTGTGTTCATCTATTCATATCCATTGGATATGAAGGAAACTAAATTAATCCAATCATTCATTGGATGTTGGATTTTATCAACCGATTCGATCCGATTAATATTAGATAATCAATCCAATCTAATCCAATGGATGATTGGATCGGTTCGATTCCATCTATTGGATATCCATCCGATATCCGATGAGATTGGATCCATCCAGTGTGTTAATTCAATCAAATTCTCAAACAATGATACAAATTAATTAATTACTTTTAATATGTATTAAAACCAACACAAGGAAAGTTAAAAATTCAAAGTCTCACATAAAACAAATTCCGATTTAAGCAATTTGAAAATAAATTAATTGAATGTTAGTTGAATAATGATTGGATGGATAACTGGATGATCATCGGATGATTAATCAGATGGGTAATTCAATGTTGATCGGTTCGGTTCAGTTTAATTTTGGTCAGTTCTAGACTGTTATCCGAGAACCGATCGATCCAAATTGGATATTGAAAATTTTAATTTAATTCGATTCAATTACAAATGGATATCCAATTATGGTCGGTCGGTTTTAATTAGATCAGTCGATTACAATTAGATTGGTTGATTTTCTACACATCCCTATAACAAATCATAAGATTCTATCATTCTATGTATGTCGCTTAATTTGTTAAATTTTTATTAATAACCTTACATTTACTATGGATATTTTTATTTTAACAATAAATTAATAAATTCTTGTTGGGTTCAAGATTAGTGCTTAAATGTTGTATTCAAGTTTCTCCATTTACTTAGTTTTCTTGTAATTAGTTTAGCATTATTTTCTTTTGTATAAATAGTCTTTTCAGTGTATTTTGTAATTACACATTGATTACATCATTAATCAGAAAAGGTGATTTGACAGCAATTATTCTCTCTCTCCAATCTATATTGAATTCATATTCTGTTCTTGAGATTTAATGAAGATTGCTTCAAGATTCGTATGAAATCTGGACTTTTCAATTGGTATCAGAGCAAGCTGCAGCAGTTTGGATTTAAAGATATCCATTTTACACATTTTGCACGAATTTTTAAGATTTTTTCAATCTGATTCTTCACTGTTCTTCACTGTTCTTGATATTTTTTTTGACCGGATTGGTTTTTGTGCCAAATTTGTTCAAATTTTG
>NC_037544.1:25384346-25400884 GCF_001531365.2 Cynara cardunculus var. scolymus | reverse complement strand
AGCCTCTGGTCTCCAAAATTTTGAGACGTCCCAGTCTCAAATCTTGGATTCTCATGCATCCAAATCTCATTCATGCTTTCACCCTTTGGTCCAAAGCTTATACCTTGTTCTCCTCACTACGTATAACTCCCCAGAGCCTCTGGTTCCAAAGACCAGAGCCTTTGGTTTCCTACACAGAATCTCTTTTCTCCCAACCAGAGCCTCTGGTTCTAAAGACCAGATCCTCCGACTTTAGACTCTTTACAACCAGCGCCACTCTGGTTTCAAAGAATTTCCTTCTATCACACTCTACATAGCCTTCACCATTTCCTTCCTTATTCCCATTCATTGCATTCACAACCAGAGCCTCTGGTTCTAAAGACCAGAGCCTCTGGTTCTAAAGACCAGAGCCTCTGGCTTTGTTTTCTTTGCCACCAGCGCCCCTCTAGTCTCAAATGCCTCTCTAAACTTCCATTTTTTCCTCATCTTTCAAAACCAGAGCCTCTGGTTGTATAGACCAGAGCCTCTGTCCCCAATTTTTCTTAAGTTTTATCTTTTTAAGGGGGATTTTTTTGTACCTTCAACATCCATTCACATGCATCACTTGAGGGGGAGCAATCCTTTTCACCTTTTTCATTTTGTGAACTTGCATTTTCCATCCAGAGCCTCTGGTTCTACTATCCAAAGCCTGTGGCCTCTTAAAATGCTATATATATATATATATATATGTATTTAACCAGAACTCCTTTGGTTCTACATAATGGATTGCCAAACTTAACAAGAGCCTCTGGTTTGCCAACCAAAGCTTATAAATCATGCAAATCCAATAATACATATACAAACATCATTGATGTCAAACCAGAACTCCTTTGGCTCCTCACCCAATAGGTCATGCCTAACCAGATCTCCTCTGGTTCCATGACAAATAGATTTTACCCTAAAACTAATCTAAATTGAAAACCATTTTCAAGATTATACAAAATTACAGCTTTTGTGACTAAAAACTATACAACATGGGTTTTTAGAAGACCAAAACTTCGTAATTAGTATTAATCTTACAATTAATGAGATTATAATTTCAATATTTTTTTAGGAAACGTCTTCTCCAAGATATTATTTAGAATAAATCTTTATTTCAAATAATGCACGACGTCATCCTACCACGCGCCTGACACCATACAGGCTGTCCCCCATGAGCCGTTTCAATTTTTCATCTTCCCAAACCCCAGCTTGACACGTGTCCAATCCATTAATGGCACGTACTATCACGACGGCTCACGTTCTTCAAATCATATCACCCAAAACTTAAACCGCCAAAACTTTTCATGATTATTATATTTTAATAATCAAGAAAACGTCTCGCGAGCCAAAGTTTCTAGGGTGTTATGCATTCCCACAAGAAGGGAAATCGGGATTGAACAATACGACGAACCACCAACCTCCGACGATATCCTCCAGTTCATAAAGATGCTAGGTTACAACCGTGACCTACGCAATGTCTCGGACTTAAAAAGACAATGCCCCCCGCTAATATGGAACTTGTTCTTCTCCATACTAAACTGATCCCTTACGTGCAAGCTAGGGTCCCTAGACCAAGGAAACCTCAACATAATGACAATCATGTATGGGTTATTCTTCAATCTAAATCTTGACTACGCCTTCCACATCTACAACAAGATTCATGCGGCCGTGATCAAAAAATGCAAACTTCAAGCCGTAGGAAAGCCCCTCTCTGCAGTGCTCTTTCCCCGCTTCCTCGCCCTCTTCATTGGGGATGTGATGGTGAAACACGGTCTACCTGCTACGAAGCCTTTCACCCCGGTCTACAAGATGCAAGGACATAGACCAACCCTCTCGAAGGAGGGCTACACCATCAATCGACCGTTGTCCTGGGCTATGCTCACTGTCATACCATCGACAAATGAGATACGCCAAACCTATGAACGCTCCATGCTGTCCCAAGAACCGAGGGCAGCTAGCCCGGAGCATTTAGAGCCATCCCCCCTCCAAGCGAGGGAGCACAAGCATCATCTTCATCGGATGATGAAGATAATGATGATGATGATGATGATGCTACTCGTGCTTCCCCCGGCCTTACTCATATAATTCCTCAACTCACTTCCCAAAGGGCAACCACATCCACTACCCCTGGCGATCAAATCCAAAGGGGTATTGAAACAGGACGACCCAGTCCAACCCCAACCCCAGCCAGCCATCCAGAGGCCATTCTTCGGGCCTCTGGAGATGAACAAGCTGAGGAACCACGTTTACCATCACCCCTCTCTCAACAGAGAGGTGATGAAGAAATAAGAGCCCCTTCGCCTCAGGGCTCGCCACATCTCTTCACACACACAGAAGCATGTGTTGCTTCTGACGTTGAACCAATAGATCTTTTAGAGCAATCTTTCCTTCATGCACCTCTCCCTTTGATGTTTGATCTATCGAAGGGGACACACATTCGCTTCACTTACTCGGCCTCTAAAACCAAGGAAGAGGAAGCTGATGTAGCAACATCACGAGATAGCTCCTCTCTCGAGGGCTATCAAGGACATGATGAAAGTCCTTCGAGGCCCACATTCGCACAAGGCCAAGAAGGCGCCTCAGGAACAGAGGCACAACCTGCAGCATCTGTTGCTGCAGGGGTTACCCCACAAGCCGATCTGGTCACAAAGACAGAGTTCCAAGCCTATGTTGATACAGTAACGCGGTCCTTGGATGACCTTAAACTCCTCATACAAGGGATAGTGGACAACCAACCCTCAACCGATACCTCAGACCTCCACCAATCCCTTGCAATCCTCCAACACCATCTCACCCAAATAGAAACCCAAACCCAAGCCAACACAACCCACCTACAAATTCTCCAACAAACCATCACCCAACACCACAATACCACATCCTCCCTAGCCACCCAAAGAAACCAAGTCCTTATCTAATCTATCGCAACCCTCACGGCTCAGGCAACTGAGGCTGATGAAAACCTCACCTACATTATTACCCAACTACAAACCATTCTTCGCCACCTTCATCAAATACCCACCTCCATCATCTCCCAAATCCCTCAACCTCAACCACCATCCACTTCATCACTTGATGAAACTCTCACAACCCTCACCACCCAAATCGTCACCTTACAAACCACCCTCACCCAACTACTCGCCACCATACTTGCCCAAATTCCATAACCAAGTCAACCCTCACCTCCCTCTTCAGGCCCATCCTTTGATGCAGCTTTCTCATCCTTCACTATAGAGGTGAGGACTCTCCTTGCAAACCTTCCCCATCCTCCAACATCCGCTACACCCTCTGTGCCACTTCCACCATCTACAAGCACAAACTTTTCCACCAGAGCCGATCTTCTGGGCTCTGTCCAAGGCACTCATCTCATCCATCAATGAGACCAGTGCAAAGTTTGCCGCCCGATCCATTGAACCTACCACAACGCTAAGGAAGAGTCTACAACAACATCAAGAACGAACAAATACTCTCCTTTGCACCATGGAACAAAGATGCAACAAGGATCGGGTGTGTACTCTTGCTGCCCATATTCGATTGTGGAAGAAGAAGAACAGATCTAGAGCCTCCTGCTCATCCAGCCGCCCCCTAAAACGACGAAGACATGATGATCCAGACCCCGATGATCAAGGTCTTGGACCTCATGAGGGGGAGAAAGAGGTGACGGCTACACATTACACAGAATCTGCTACACCACAACAACCAGCACCACAACCACCCTCTACCGAACCAACCCAAGTGAGGGAACCAAAGGCTTTGCCCTCTAATGATGAACAAGATATACATGTTCCCTTAGCCACAACCCCAAAACCCATCGTGTTGAGTTCATCAACCGATGAACAGCCAACCACACCACCAACAGAAACAAACCAAACTTTCACTTCCTCACCCACAACAAACCTACCTTTAACCCCTTCACCCACACCTCGTACAACCCAATCCTTCATCCTTTCCACACAACCAGAACCTATAACAAACCAACCATCGCCCCAACAACCACAAACCCCAACAGAAACCCATGCACTAGAAATCACCCAAGCCTAAACTGAGCCAACCATTGAAACCATACCCACTACCCATATGCAAACCCAAACCAAAACACAACCCCCAACCAATACACAACCCTTAGCCCATCAACCAGTGGTGCATGCGGATACTCCCTCTTTTTCAAGGCAACCTCTAAAGGGCCTGGTAGATGAAATCATACAAGGCATGGAGTCGATGAGGAGACGTCCTCAACTGCCGCCCAGGGAACCAGTCATGATGGAAAACATCCATCAATATATGTACCAAGACCGTGATGAAAGTTTGTCCACGAATCCTCCAGTCTTATCGCTTGTGTCTATGGACCTCTTACACCATCGATTCATCAGACAGACCACACAAGAACTCTAGGCTGTCTTTTTGAATGATGGGATAAGGAGAGTTATAGACTTGAAAGTAAAGATATTTGCCAACCGAGCTATCCGATACATCGAGTTCATCATGGAGAGAGCACATGGGCTAGTTACCGTGTTCAACAAAAACGACCTCATCAATCTCAACCCGTATGACTTGATCGAGTTATATGCTTACACAGCTCAAAGGCAGGATCACGGCATAAGATTTGGAATGGCAAATCGAGCAATAGTGAAGATGATGGAATCCCTGGTGAAACATAGAGCCAAAAGTGATTTTAAAATCGCTTTTAGGCTAGGCATTGAAAGACTATCCTGCGCTCCTCCAAACAAAGACTTCCAGGGCCTGCAGGAGAAAAGATCTGCCTCAGTTCTGACTCAACCCGAACTTGGACTTGTTTACATGAATGAGTTTGGGGTTAAAAATTCTTCAGACTGACTGAAGCCTTCAAGTATTCAACAGATACACTTGAATGGTTTCAGAAAATTATTAGAGAAAGACTGGGCAGAAACCATGTGCCGAGGAAAGTAGGGAGTCAGCTCATTCACGAGATATCAACAGTCATCCCATATCGAAGACTGCTCCTACGCTTCAGAGAAATATACTCATGTAGCTCGTAATGAGTTAAAAGTTTTTGTTAGTTTTGCCTTGATGTATTTTAATTCAAGTACTTTAAGAAATTTCATCATCCAATGAAAATTTGGAATTTGATGTTTTTCTACTAGATTAGTYTHTRTTCTTCACAAGTGTGTCTAGACTAGACTATGTTATTTCATTACTTAGGGGGAGATTGTTAAACCCCACAATTCATAATGTAAAAAGTAATGAAAAACAATAAGTAATGAAGAACCAGGAGACCAATGGAAAGAGCATTCTCATCGATCCTCTGGTCATCAACACTTAGAAGATTTTCCAGCACTTCATCCAAGCATGCAATGAAGATTTGAAGATAAGGATGAAATCATCATATCATGAATGACAACTGGAGATGACAAGTCAACAGCTGGAATTCGAGTTTATCTCAGTATTATTGCCTATCCATACAAAAGATAAACCTTAGCTGTTAATAAAGGATTTACTAGAAAATAGCATTATATAGTTATCTTCTTATTAGCTGATTAGTATAAATAGGTGTTTAGATCTATTGTAAAAAGAGTTGTTTTTACGAATTGCTCTTACGTTTCTCAGTTTATAAAAGTTAAACTTTTGAAGCTCAAGACTGTTTATAAATATACTTATTTTTCTTCTCGAGTCTTTATAACTTCCTTCATAAAATCACTATAATTTGGTTATTCATAAGTAGATTATTAGTGTTATTAAGAGATCTAGGATCAACAGTTGCAGTTGTTAGAAATTTCAGTTTGGAAATTGGATCACATTACTATGGATTTCATAACCAAACTACCTAAAATGCCGAGAGGCTTTGATGCTATATGGGTTGTCGTGGATCGATTATCCAAATACGCTCATTTCTTGCCAATGAAAGAATCATATTCCATGGATCGACTAGCGAAATTGTATATTAATGAGGTGGTAACACGTCATGGTGTTCCATTATCAATTATTTCTGATCGAGACAGTCGATTCATATCTATATTTTGGAAGAGCTTCCAACAAGAAATGGGTTCACAGATAAAGTTAAGTACCGCTTATTATCCACAAACAAATGGGCAAAGTGAATGAACTATCTAAACGTTAGAAGATATGCTGAAGGCATGTATAATAGATTTTGATTGAGTTTTCTTACAACAACAGTTATCATTCAAGTATTCAAGTGGCACCTTTCAAAGTATTATACATAAGAAAATGTCAAACACCATTATGTTGGAATGAAGTGGGCGAAAAACAACTGGATTGACCTGAAATAGTTCAGCTGACTGCATATAAGATAAATCAAATTCGCGAACAAATTAGAGTAGATCTGGATGACCATCCTGTATTGCTGAATTGAGCACCTACTCTGCATAGATTAGGCATACAGGCATTCCTACCCATTTTAGTGGAATGGGTGAATATCCCCATTCATAGGTCCGAGATCTACATCTATGAATTGAATGGTCCGAATGATCCACAGTTTTTAGAATCAATAGGTCTTCAAATCGTTCATTTGAAAAAATTGAAACCTTTCTTACTAGATGATCATGAGACTTGTCAAAAATCGAAATTCTTGATCAATGGAGGAACAATATCACCATTTTTGTTCAATAAGACACCAAAGTGGATGATTGACTCATTCCATACTAGAAATAATCGCAGGAAATCCTTTCCGACCGGGGAGAACAGGCCATTCGGCAGGGGGATTTTGAAATTACGGAGGCTTGGTTCGACCAAGCCGTTGAGTATTGGAAACAGGCTATAGCACTTTCTCCTGGTACTTATATTGAAGCGCATAATTGGTTATGCCATAAACGATGGATACTTGACGCTATGCGTATCGACCCGTGCAGTGCTGTAGCTAACGCGTTAAGTATCCTGCCTGGGGAGTACGTTCGCAATAATGAAACTCAAAGGAATTGATGGGGGGCCTCACAAGCGATGGAGCATGTGGTTTAATTCGATGCAAAGCGAAGAACCTTACCAGGGCTTGACATGTCGTGAATCCTCTTGAAAGAGAGGGGTGCCTTCGGGAACGAGAACATAGGTGGTGCATGGTTGTCGTCAGCTCGTGCCATAAGGTGTTGGGTTAAGTCCCGCAACGAGCGCAACCCTCGTGTTTAGTTGCCATCATCAAGTTTGGAACCCTGAACAGACTGCCGGTGATAAGCCAGAGAAAGGTGACGATGACGTCAAGTCATCATGCCCCTTATGCCCTGGGCGACACACGTGCTACAATGGCTGGGACAAAAGGTCGCGATCCCGCGAGGGTGAGCTAAATCCAAAAACCCATCCTTAGTTCGGATTGCAGCCTGCAACTCGCCTGCATGAAGCTGGAATCGCTAGTAATCGCCGGTCAGCTATACGGCAGTGAATCCATTCCCGAGCCTTGTAGACACTACCCGTCACACTATGAGAGTTGGCCATGCTGGAAGTCGTTACCTTAACTGCAAGGAGGGGGATGCCGAAGGCAGGGCTAGTGACTGTAGTGAAGTTGAAAACAAGGTAGCCGTACTGGAAGGTGCGGTTGGATCACCTCCTTTTCAAGGAGAGCTAATGCTTGTTGGGTATTTTGGTTTGACACTGCTTCACACCCAAAAAGAAGGGAGTTACGTCTGAGTTAAACTTAGAGATGGAAGTCTTCTTTCGTTTCTCGATAGTGAAGTAAGGCCAAGCTCATGAGCTTATTATCTCAGGTCGGAACAAGTTGATAGGATCCCCCTTTTTATGTACCCATGCCCTCTGTGTGGCGACATGGGGGCAAAAAAAGGAAAGAGAGGGATGGGGTTTCTCTCGCTTTTGGCATAGTGGGCCTCCAATGGGGGGCTCGTATGACAGGCTATTAGCTTAGTGAGTAGAGCGTGCTCCTAATAATTGCGTCGTTGTGCCTTGGCTGTGAGGGCTCTCAGCCACATGGATAGTTCAATGTGTTCATCGACACCTGACCCTGAGATGTGGAACATCCAAGGCACATTACCATGGCGTACTCCTTCTGTTCGAACTGGGGTTTGAAACCAAACTTAACATCAAGAGGATAGATGGGGCGATTCAGGTGAGATCCATTGTAGATCCAAATTTTGATTTACTCAATTTAAAGTGAGTAAATAGAATTCCATACTCGATCTCATAGATATATATATAGAATTCTATGGAAATCCGTATTCGATGAAAGTCGTATGTACGGCTTGGAGGGAGATCTTTCATATCTTTCGAGATCCACCCTACAATATGGGGTAAAAAAGCCAAAATAAGATATTTTAGCCCTCATAAAAAGAAAATTGATTCTTGAATCCGTTTAATGCTCATGTCATGTCAAGGTACTGTAGAAGAAAAAACTGTGGTACTTCATTATACCATATATATAAGATCCATCTGTATAGAATCACCATCTACATCCAAAAAGCCGTATGCTTTGGAAGAAGCTTGTACAGTTTGGGAAGGGGTTTTGATTGATAAAAAAAAGAATCTACTTCAACCGATATGCCCTTAGGCACGACCATACATAACATAGAAATCACACTTGGAAAGGGTGGACAATTAGCTAGAGCAGCGGGTGCTGTAGTGAAACTGATTGCAAAAGAAGGGAAATCGAACACATTAAAATTACCTTCTGGGGAGGTCCATTTGATATCCAAAAATTGAAGGGGGCAGGTCTGAGGATCAACCGGTAGTGGGCGAGGGGATTGCTTTTTCCTTGAACAGTTCTTTCAAAAAACGAATTGATTTGATTGATGAGTCATAAGAAGACAATTCATGATTCAGATGCTTAATAATAAGAAGGAATAATCAAATTGAATTTAGCGATTTACCTGGGTGGTCAATTTATGGGCCCCAAGATCGGCAGAATAGTTACGCTGATAAACGTCGTAAGCCAATTGAGTCTCAAATTGGTGATAGGGTGATGTTGAAAGTATCACCTTGGAAAGGAGTTGTCCATTTTGGGAATAAAGGTAAGTTAAGTCCAAGGTATGCTAGACCATTCCCTATCCTCGAACGAGTCTGAGAAGTGGCATACAACCTAGAGCTTCTTATGGAATTAAGTGGTATTCATCACACTTTTCATGTGTCTAATCTACGGAAGTGTTTAGCAAATCCAGAGGTAGTACTACCACTACCAGAAATTAGAATTGATGAAAAGTTACATTTTGAAGAAATCCCTGAAGCCATTACAGATGTAAAAGTTAAGACGCTGAGGAATAAAGAGATCAGATTAGTGAAGGTTCAGTGGTGTTATCATAAAGGACCAGAAGCCACCTGGGAACTCGAGTCTGAAATGAAAGAAAAATATCCTCATTTGTTTAACTAGTGGAATTCCATCCCGGAATTCTTCTAAGGATGGAATATTGTAATATTCAGTTTTTAGTTGTAGTTGGTCGGGTTTTGGAGATTTTTGGCAACAGAAGGTTCATGGGTTATATTTAGCAGATTGTGAGAAAGTGAGGGATTTATAATATAACTTAATTCTCCTCCTTGTGGGTTTAGTGGCTTAGGTCCAATAGGATTTTAAGGTTTGATGGTTTAATGTGGGAGGGGCGTGGCTGGTACATGGCCATGCACCGCCTCCCCATTTCCTATTTTCTATATATAGTAAGTGGTTATATCTTTCCAAGGTTTTTTCTTTTGGAAAAAAAAACTTTGGCAAACCTGATAAAGAGAAAGCAGTGGATTCCATCTAAGGTGAGTTCTTTTAGTTAATCAATCTTGGATTTGAACATATATAGTTGGTAAATTTTGGTTTCATAGTCTTTAACTGCTGATTCATATGTATATGCTCTTATGTATGTACATGGTCTGAGGAGGGGGGTTTTCTATCGGACACTGTGTTTTCCTATGAGAGTCCCTTAGCGATCTTGCCTTGACCGGTGAGAACCTCGCATAATTTATGTATTTTCCGATGAGGACTTACCGGACGAAATGTAGTCCGGTGAAGATTTTTATCCGACAGGGTGTATTCCGATTTGATACTTTATCGCCTAAGTATTGAATGAATTAAAGTGGTTAGGGTTTCAAGAGTTGATCAAATTTTATGCTTATCGTCCAATGCCTTGTTCAGAGAAGATGCTTATCGGACAAAGCATTGTCCAGTTAAATGTTGATATTTTTTAGTGTTCTCCCAAGAGGATGCTCATCATGCAAAGCATTGTCCGGTTAAATGGTGATAGTTCATAGTGTTAATCTGAGAGGGTGCTTCATCATTCAAGGGTTGTCTAGGGAGAACAGTCCTTGATCGGAGAAAGAGGGTTTTATCATTAAGGGTTGTCCAGTAAGGGCAGTCCTTAACTCTATATTGAACGATGATAATATATAATCAGTATTAATCTTGTGAATATTTTTCCAGTTTAATTAATATGTTCTTATATGTTATATTGATATACCTGATGAGTTATGTCTGTAATAAAAGGCGGGGTCAGCGGCGATAATTGATTAGGTACCTACATATAGATGGCGAGCCAGCCGCAATAGTTGGCAGGGTACCTGTGGTAGAAGGTGGGTCAGCCATGATAATTTATAAGGTACATGCGTATAGATGGCGGTCCAGCAACGATAGTTAGCAAGGTACCTATGAGAAACGGTGTGGCGACCGCAATAATAGAAAGAGAATGGGTGATCAATAGTAGAACAACTATGATATTTGGTAGAGTTAACTATGAGGAGTAATTGAATAATTGTTCGGTTTTAATAGCTAGAATTGGGATTAAATTTATTTTGAGTATTCTATAAATGAATGAAATTTTATATCGGGGAATTCACTCACTAGACCTTTCGGTTTAACCCTCAATTATTGTAAAAAAATTATTTTAAAAGACAGCGCGGGGCTGAGAATAAAGGCAAGGGGAAGTTATGCTAGATTTTTATCATACTGTTAATCTTGTAAAATCCACTCTTGTTGGAGATCCTTCACATTGTATAGTTTTGATCTCATTTTTTGTTTATAAACAACATGGTATTATATTTTATATATGTGTGTTTGATATCTAAGCCTTTTCATGGATTGTTATTTGTATTTGGGAGGGGGTTTTACATTAATTTTTAACAAAAACATGTTTGTTATTTTAAAACCTTCTTTCTTCTTTTTAAATACAAACAATAGGTTATATAATTTCTTCTTCTTCTTGATTTATATTAACTGTATTTCTAAATCATCTTGAAAACCATATTTTCTTTTGGTTTTTCGAATGAAAAGTTTATCCTTCAAACTTTTACCCCAAATGTTCTTTCTAACATAATCTTGTGTATTATTCCATTTTTCTCTTCTCTTTCCATAGAAATGGCTGCTGCTTCTAATGTACACTTTGGTATTGAAGAATTCTCCTTCACACCAAACAACCATGTTGCACTTTTGGAGATTTCCGCAGACAAAACCTTACTTTGCGGATCCTGCTTCCTTTCTCAAGAATTGTGTTCTAGGATATGCTCTCACCTTCCAACTTGTCATGGTGAAGGATATCCTGAGATAATTCTGGTACATTGCCAAGGTGAAGACCTCAAAGGACTTTAAAGGAAACTCCATCATCAAAAGCGTATGTGAGATCAACAACATGAGGGTGTGTTTTGGTTACTCAATGGTTCACACTGCTCTATGGCTCCCGAAGACAGTTCCATACTCCTGCGATCCAGATAGTGATCATATCGTCAAAATTCTAGACGATATTCACTATGACTGGCCGTTGAATAAAGACTCTGATTCAAAGCTCAACAAGTCTTTGACCAAGATTAAGAAGAACTGGATATTCACGATACTTATTCTCTCACTTCATTCAGTGCATGGGTGGGAAAACAGGAGGCCAAGATCAGGCAAGCAGGGTGGCGCTGAACATCGGATGTTTAGTCATCAGAGATATCAATGTCAACTATGCTTAGCTCATCTTTGACAAATTGGTACTAAAGCTGAACAAGCGCCAACGGGAAAAGGTGGTTCCGTACACCAGGTTCCTAAGCAGGTATCTAGTGAGAATCCTTGCAACAAAATACCCCACTCAGAGATGCCTTCCCCTCTGCAGGCTTGGATCAAGGATTCTTGATCACAAGTCCAAGCCTTCAAATGTTGGTCTATTCCCTCCAATCCTGAAAATAGCCAACATTCCTCTTCTTCCTTCCTCAGGTTCTCCTCTTCTTCCTTCTTCTTTTTCTTAAGTAGCCATGACTGTGGCAAACACCCCTCAGTCTATCCCAGCTACTACCTTTTCATCCTTTCGGAAAAGGACACCCTTTGAAGCCACTCTTACTCCTTCAAAGAGGGGTAAGAAATCAATAAAAGGGAATCCCTCTCAGCTAGCTGAGACCTCTCAACAAGTGTCATGTATTGAAATTCTTCTTACCCCCAAGGCATCTACTTTTCCCCTCCCTTCCTCTTCAGCAATATCTTATGTTGTTGTCGTTTTTGTGGCTCCCAACCCAACCATTTTAGTGACTCAAATCACTGAATGCTTGATTCCCAACATTGCCACTGTTGATCCTTCACATCCTTCTTCGGTCTCTATCACACGAGCTGATGAACTAATGGTGGTTGTCCCCACAATTGGTGAAACTATCACCACAGGACCTGAGGATGCTCCTCTCGACTCCCCTTAGCAATGTGTGACTGATCCTCTTGACAAAGCATTCGGGATGCTCAGCCTTAGTGGTAATCATTCGGATACTACTGATGAACCCTCTAGTATATACCGAGGCATCTGCTTTTATCCTCCCTATTTTTCTTTTCTACTAACCTTGAGCTTTCTCATGCTCAATGTTCTTTTTTTTCTGCAGCTCCTATGGAGATTGAACCCCCAGTCACTAAGAGTGACGCCTATGATATGGCTGGGGATGTCAAGCTGCTTCTCCTTGCTGTTGCGACCATCCTTAGCAAGATAGTTCAATAGGGTATGCCCTTTAAGGATGACTTGGCTCACGGCCTCTCTGTTGTCCAAGCTGAGGTTTGTGAATTCAAAAGCAAGCTGAACTCCATGACGATGGGAATCCAACATAACTCCGATGTTATCGCTGCTCTCTCTAGCAAGGCTGAGGATGTCCAGGCTCAACCTACCAAGCATGGTGCGTTACTTGAATGGATTTTCCAACTTCTACAACAACCAACATTTTTCATTGAGCGCTCCTTTAGGGAAGTTGATCGTTATCAGTGGGATATGGCTCCTGAGCTCAACCTTCGACAAGCATAAGCTATTGCCTCCATGGAAAAATTGTTGTAGAACATGGTTTCTCACCTCCCGCTCTTCGTTGATGATGACAAAGAGGGGATAAGACCAAGAACGATGATGTCGTGGTTACATCTGACCATGAAAACCATCCTCTTTCCACCTTTGCATTCCCAAATGCTGGTGAAAATGAGGAGGATGAAGATGATGATGATAAGGATCCTGAGCCACAGATCCCAGATGCAGGTACTGACCTTTGTGGTGATGATGATTGTTGATCTCAGATCTCTCAATATAACACGAAGATTTATGTTTGTGAAACCTAAATCTATCGTATGAATGAAGAATAGTGAAGAACAACTTAAAGAATATTCAAGAGAATATGAAGCTTCAAAGAATTTCACTATAATAACTTTGACGAGAAGAAAAGTAATTATTTACACGACATATAATAACTATTTATACTAGTAATCTAGTCTAAGAGATAACAATCTAGTCTAAGAGATAACAATCTAGTCTAAGATATCTATGAGATATTCTAGGGATAAGATATCTATATAGATCTTAGGAGTTATCTCTAACTACCTTGTGTAACCGATTCCAGCTGTCGATGAGTCATCTCCAACTGTGTTCTAGGAAATATGTTCAACTAGAAATCTTTACGTATCGTATTTGCTTGCATGTCTTTGATTGAACTCTTGTAGAATCTTCCAAGTTTTTATAACCAGAGGAGTGATAGAGATGCATTATTCATCGCACCTATGGACCATTCATCACATCTCTTGTTTTTTCTTGAACACTTAGGTCTTTTTCCAGCTCTTCTTCCATCGGTCCTCTGAACTTCCTTACTTGTACATTTTTCATTACTTTTACAATAAGAATTATGGGGTCTAACAATCTCCCCCTAAGTAATGAAAAATAAACAATGACTAGTCTATGAAACATGAATGAATGAAATGAACAAAGACTAATATAGTAGAAACATCCTTTCACCAAAAGTTTTCATTTTCTGAAAATTGGATGGTTTCATACAATACAAAAGTAAATGATAGAAAATTTTACATCTTAATCATGGTCTTCATTGTAGATTTTCCAAAAGTGCCTCATCAGTCCTCTATAACGAATGACTGTGGAGATCCCATGAATCAACTCTTGTCCCTCCTTCATTGGCACGTGCTCTCTGCCCAGTCTCTCTCGTATGACCTTTTGAAACCATTCAAGTGTCTGTTGAATACTTGAAGGCCTCAGTTAGTCTGAAAAATTTCTTTGCCTTGTACTCGTTCTTGAAGACCAAGCCAAGTTCTGGTTGAGTTAAGACTGAAGTAGAGCACGTCTCCTGTAGTCTAGGGAAATCTTCATTTGGAGCCATGCAGGATAGTCTATCAATGCCAAGTTCCAGAGCTATTTGGAAGTCATTCTTCACTCTAAACTTTACAAGTGTCCCCATCGTCTCTACGATCGCTCGATTTGCCATCCCGTACCGTATCCCTTGTTCATGTCGCTGAGTTATGTGGCCATACAAATCAATCAAGTCCCATGGATTGAGATTGATGAGATCATTATCGTTGAAGACGTAGATCATCCCATGTGTGCGTTCCATTCCACGGTATACTCGATGTACTTGATGGCTCTGTTCGTGAAAGTCTGCAGCTTGATGTCGAGGACCGTTTTGATCCCATCATTTGAGAAGACGACATTTGGCGGTCGTCTGTCTCACTAATCTGTGTCGAAGTACGTCCATCGACTCTGGTGATAGGTTGGGATGATTGAGAACAATTTTGTCATCACGATCATGATAGAGGTATTGATGGATGTTCTCCATCATGACGGGTTCTCTTGGTGGCACCGGTGGACGTCTCCTTAGGGTCTCCATATTTGCTATGATCTTCTATACTCGATCGATGGATGGAGGTTGCCTTGAGGAGGAGGGTTTATCTGCAAGCACCGTTTGGCTAGGTTGGCTTATGGGTGGTTCTGTTTGGCAAATGGGTGGTTTTGTTTGGCTAAGGGATGGTTATTGTTGGCTATGGGTTGTTTCTGGTTGGCTTATTTGTGGTTCTGGTTGAGGGTTTGTAGGTTCTGGTTGTGGGTTCTGGCTGTGGGTTTGTAGTTTCTAGTTGAGTGGAAGTGGGTTCTGGTTTCTTTGGTTATGGAGGTGGTGTTGGTGATGGGGTAAATGGAATGGCTGGTTCTGGTGAGGTAGAGGGTTGTTGTTCAAAAGGTGATGAAGAACTCAGCAAAATTGGTGAGGACTCCTTGGCTGGTGGTGATGGGTTTATGGTGCCTGCAGAGGGAAGCTGTACATTATGTACATCATCTGAGGGTTGAGCCTCTGGCTCCCTCACCTCATTTCCATCGGTTGGCTGGGAGGTTGGTTGTTGAGCTTGTGGTGGTAGTGGTGGTACTGCAGTTTCCATCGGGGTGATGAATGGATTCTCTCCCTCATGAGGATCCAAGACCATGATCATCTTGGTTTGGGTCATCATGTCTCGACCTCTTGAGAGGCCGACTGGTGGAGCACGATGCAAGACTCCTCTTCATCTTCTTGAGCCTTAGGAACTCAACATATTTTCTGACAGCTTATCTCATTCGCATACTTTCCATTGAGAGGAGGAGAGAGTTGGTGCGCTCTTGCTGTTGAAGAAGGCTCTTTTTGAGGGCATTGGTTGGCTCAGCAGCTCTGGAAGCGAATTTAGCACCGATCTTGTTGAAGTTGGAGACCAATGCCTTAGTAAGAGAGCGGAGGTCGGCCTTGTGACCATGTCTTGGGGGGTGGAGGTGGAGGTTGAGGTAGTGGGTGGTATGGTGATAGAAGAGATGAGGGTTCGTACATCTGCAACAAATGCGGTGAAGGCTTCATCGGGGTTGGGTGCTGCAGAAGGAGGTAGAGGGGAGGTTGTTTGTCGTATATTGGCTATAATAGTGGTGCGTAGGGAGGCGATGGAACTGAAGATATTGGGGACTTGGGTGGTATGGGTGGCGATGGAAGCATCGGTGGTGGTTATTGTGCCGAGAGGGCGGCTAGAGATGCATTGATGGAGTCATGTCTGGTGGTCATGAGGTTAGTGTGAAAGTTGTGTTGCTGGACCATCAGACGCTGGAGCGACTATATTCTCATGGTATAGTCCCTCAATTGAACTTCAAGGGACGCGAGGGATTGCTGAATCGATGAAAGGTCAATGGTGGGTGTTAGGACCGAATAACTCTATTTCTTGGTAAATATTACTTACTTGGATGATTGATTTAACAGAGATAATGCAGCGGAAATAATGTGAATCAACTCAAGCAGACATCGATAAGAACACAGATGAAGATTAATGAAGAACACAAGAGAAGGCTTCAAATGATTTTCAATTAGATGAAAATATTGACGATTACAATACTGGAAGCACACTGAATTACAAAGGCCTACGCTGC
>NC_037544.1:25381494-25384061 GCF_001531365.2 Cynara cardunculus var. scolymus | reverse complement strand
CATCTTCTGTCAATACTTGTAGTTTTACTTTTTCTATACTTTTACATTTTAAGGAACTGTGAGCTAACAATCTCCCCCTAAGTATGAAAAAGTAAACTATGAACTTCGGGTGCAAGTGTATGACTTAATTGAATTGAAATTACAAGAGGTGATTAAACATCATCCTCTGAATGAATTAAGATGAAAAGAATTACAAAGTAAAGAATTACAATGTAGAAAATTAYAAAACTTGAAAGACAAAATTTGAAACAAAGGCTCGATCCTGGGACAGAAGAGAATCAGACTTGAGACTYTGGGAAATCGTCTACCGCATAAACAAAATCTGACTTTATAGTTCTGTAGACGTCGAAGATGAACTCTCTGAAGTTGATTTGTACTCTGATTGCGTCCAAGAGAGATGACACTTCACCAACCCTGTAGTGTCTTTTATCCACCTCTGCCACGGTACACTTGAATATCCAGTCCAATGTCTCCGATGAATACTTGTGCCTTCTGTTGGGTCAAAGAATCTAAGTATCTCATCCTTGTCCAAATACACAAACCCATAAATGGGATTGTGCAGAATGGTGTTTGGATAGTACCTAGACACCCAACTTGGCCTGCTGTAAGGAGGAGTGATCTTCAGATTCTTCTGTGCTAAACGCATGGCCAATTCAAAATCCTTTTGGCTATAGTACATTACTTGTGCGCGCATAACTTCGATCAGCCTTCTGAGGGATACTTGATATGTTGATCTCCTCTCCATGTAGATATTAAGGATTTTATGCATATAAAGGAGATCATACACGCAGAGGTTATGCAGATCAGCGTCAGAGAATATATCGATGTTCCCATCTTCTCTCCTTACAACGTATTGAGAGTAGAGCACAACCTTCTTCAATAAAGTTCTTGGGGAAAATGACACCAAAGATTTGATCATGTGGCGCGAGAAGACCTGCTCAAGAGGCCTTGTAAGTCTGGATAATCGGAATTTGGCTGCGGCAGAGGGAATCCCAGTGAGCTCTGGGTCGTAGGGTGGCTCTGTGTCTGTCACAGAGTATCTCCATATAAGAATTTCATCTAGGGTAGTAACGGGCTCTGTGCGAACGTTAAGCGTAGGAATCTTGCTCATAGATTCCAAAATCTCAGAGACTCGTCCCCCTGGAGTAGACTCTGGCTTCTTCTTTTCTTCTTCTTCTTCCAGGATAGGCCTCTGGGTTGATCCGTCTGCAATGATGGGCTTAACGGTTCCTTGCTGAGCATCAAACGTACCCGTGGATGTTGTTTGTTGGACTTGTGGGATTTGGACTTACGGGACAGTAGAAGATGTGGCCTCACCTTCTCTGACATGCATAGGCGCTCTACCCCTTTTCGCCTGAGCCTCTGCCTTGGATTCCTTTAGGACTTTGAGGAGTTCGGGTTCATCAACGTATTTTTCTTCATTGATTGGCGCAGAGGATTCTGAGCTTGAAGATGAACCCTTTTTTGACGACTCTACAGCTACGGCCTTTCCCTTGCCTGTAGGCTCTGCAGCCTTTTTCTTTTCTTTATCAGTAGTTGTAGGCTCTCCAATCTTTACACCCTTGGTAGGTGCTCTGGCGGCTGGTTTCTTCTGTTGTGGGGCCTTGGACTTTTTCTTTTCCTCCTTTTTCTCCCCTTCATGATGATCACCATCACGCCTGTGATCGTCATGGCTCTGGATGGCATCAGCCTTGCATGAAGCAAGGGGAGCCCTCCTCAAATGGCGTAGGATTCTAGTGGCCGCCTTGTACATATTTTCTATTACCTTCTCCGCACCCRCAGAGGCATTCATCACGTCAAGCTCTGTAGCCCACTTGAGTTTGGAGACGGTGGATAGAACTTCTGCATGAAGGAGTTCACCTTCCTTGGCAAGCTTGGACATGGATTCTGCGAGTTTATCATTGGAAGAGAAGAACTCCATTTTAAGCAAAGTGAAGTGGTCGATCAAAGTATTCCCTAGAGCATCCACCAAGGCGTCCAGTTCTCTGCGAGTGGCCAAGTGATTGATGTTGGCACTTGAGGACTTGGACTGGATGCCATAGGTGACCGCAGAGGAAAACATTTCCTTAATCTCGTCGCAGAAGGAAGAATAATCTGTGTAGCCCGCTGTGACGAAGTCTCCTGCGAATTTCGCGCCATTTCTGTAAGTTCATCCTTTAGTGTTTTGATTAAGGAGGGGTTGAGAGACATTTCTCGGAAAGCCTCTGAAAGATTGTCCTTCAGTAAGACAGAGCTCGGAAGGGTTGTCAAAGAAGTCTTCAGCTCTGCGGTGGTGGAAGACAACTCCCTCAGAGCCTCTGTTAGCGGTGAAAGGTCCTGCGGTTGTGAACGAGCGATAAACAAGCTTTTCAACTCATCTATCTTTGTGAACACCTCTGTGGCAAAGGTTTGAAGCTCCGCCTTTGTCACATAAGAGTCCTGGGTAAACGGCTCACCAACACATGGTGGTCCTTTGGCCTCGGAGCTTGAGGCGCCCTCAGTGGCTGATTTGACGTGGCCAACTCGGGGACTTCCACCAAATCCTTGCACATCTCCAAGAGGAGAGCCTACTGGTGTTCTATAGATTT
>NC_037544.1:25380140-25381394 GCF_001531365.2 Cynara cardunculus var. scolymus | reverse complement strand
TCTGGTTAGTCTGTCCATCGATCTTCTGGTCGAATCCAGACTTGGTCGTTTCTGCCTTGATATCTTCATTGGTCTTCTGGTTCTTCATCACTTGTTTGTTTTTCATTACTTTTTACATTTTGCATTGTGGGGTTTAACAAAGTCATTACAAGTCTTTAACATAATTGTTTGCGTACAAATAGTTCGCTTACAAATATTAATTTCAAGCATTCAACATTAATTGATTTGCAATCTGATCACGCTAATCAGTCATATATTCATTGCCTTGGGGACCCCATTGTGTTTCTTCAACATCTTCCTCGATGCTTTCTTCCTCGATTCCTTCATCTTGTTCTTCGATAGTAAACATGTTGTTTTCATCATACTCCATAAACAATCGTTCTTGAATATTGCATCTCCTTATAAAATTATGAATTGCAAAACAAGCAATCACTACATCTTTTTGTATTGGGAAAGGGTAAGGAGCCATTTGTCTTAAAATTGGAAATCTTGCTTTCAAGACCCCGTATGAACGCTTGATGACATTTCTAAGTTGTGCATGGGCATGATTGAACCGTTCTTCCTTAGTCAAGGCACGTCGGCGTCGAAAATCTGCTAACCAATACCCTGTATTGCGATAGGGGGTCATAAATCCACGAGTATTGGTATATGCAGCATCACAAAGATAATATTTACCTGGAACCACAAAATACAATTTAAAAGTATAGATCATAATAAGGTTTAAATGTTAAGAAAAAAAATGAAACATACTTGGTGGAGGAAACAGAAATCCTGAAGTTGGGTTAAATGCAACTTCTGTTAGAACTCGAGAATCATGTGCAATGCCGTCCCATCCAGCCCAAACAAATGTGAATATCATATTAAAATCACAAACCGCTAAAACATTTTGATAGCATTCACCTCTTCCTCTTCCTCTATACCTAACTTGTTGACTAACGGGCACAACCGCATGTACCAAAGTTCCATCTAGTGCACCTATAGCCCCCTTTTTTATGAAATAGAAAACATTAGAAAGTATTTACATATGTTAAGAATATTCAGTATATCAAGACAAAACATACCGAAAATATTTCTTTGAGGTGTAAATCGCTCCGACATGTTTGGGGTTCCATCAAAGGATGTTGGCCCTACGACTTCTCTCGCAAATTCCATCATTCCTTTTAGTACTTCATGAAAACATTTATTAATGGTTCGCGTAGAGTGTTGAAATTTCCGTTTAACCATTCTAAAGCGTTCATTGTGACCAATTATTGT
>NC_037544.1:25360105-25379605 GCF_001531365.2 Cynara cardunculus var. scolymus | reverse complement strand
TCATACAAACCATCTAAGGTTTCAAAAGAGTGCATCAAAATATCTAATGTTCATACAAACCATCTAAGGTTTCAAAAGAGTGCATCAAAATATCTTCTTCTAATGTCTAAACAAACGTTGCAATAATTATATAAACCCAAGTTGACGTCCCATGAACCTAACCCAACCCTCACACTTATCATCCTTCAAATACAACCAAATCTTCTTATAATCAGGGCCTAGACTAAAAAGATGAAGTGTTGCCTCATACAACGGGCTTCCCCACCCAAATTTCTCCAGTTTTTCAATGCAAGCACCCACCTCAGATTCCGTGGGTTGTTTGTCCAAAGCATTTTGCACAGAMGTGACAATCTTAGACACCTCCTCATCATTTACTGAACTGCTTGGTTGAACACTTTTTCGTTTTTTTCTTTGAGATTGAGAACGCGAAGAAGACTCTTGTACCGACGGCAATGTTGAACTTTGTTGCTGTATTTGAGGAGCAACACGTGTAGACAATGTTTTTGAACTTTGTTGCTCTTGTGCTTGGGGAGCAATGCATGTAGGATTAGGAACAAAAGAGGTCGGCCCCCAACTTCCAAYGCCCRTGGAAGCAACTCCRTCAAAAAGTTGAACACAAAGATCTGGAAATGGTAGTGGTGCAGTCCTCAACTTTTCAACATATTTATTGGACTGTTTACAAAAAAGTTATGTGTAAATAAATTAAAAAAAACAACTTAAAAAAAGGAAAAATAGAAAAATAAAGAATATGACCTTTGTTTCCATTTGTCATTCCTCTTCAGGCAGCTTAAAAGAGTTTCCTTTGTTTCCATTTGTCATCGACTTTTTCCATACCTATATAAATTAATTAAATATGCCTCAAATATATGGTTCGATTATCCATGGTTCATGAAAAATTACAAAGCATAACATGACATAAAAAGTGCAGTCTAAGCAACTAGTCAAGCAGCATAAACAAAAATGATCATAGGAAGACCAACATAAGATTTTTACATATAAACAGTAGTTATATGACAATTTATTTGGTTAGTACTTTGGTATTTTTTTCAAAGGCAGGGCATAACTCAAGTATTTTGGTATTTTGGATTGAAAGTATGAGGTTACTTTCATCCCCTACAAAGAGGAGGAGAGAGGAGGAATTGATTTCGGATTTTGGGTGGAGGGTTAAGGAGCGGTGGCGAAATAAGAGGGTGGTTGTGAATTTTCACAAGGCTAAAGGGGTTTTGGATCAATTGGAGAACAAAAAGGTTGTGGAGGTGGAGAAGAAAGATGATGATGAAAAAGAGGAGGGAGAGGACTGCACATCTCATTGATCAATTGCATGTTATGTTTAGATCTTTGTTTTTAGGTTTTTGCTAATTATCTAGAGAAGTCCAGATTGCAATTAAGAATCTGTCTCGGAATAATCTAAACTACTATTACCCGATTTCGGGTTTCTATGTAAAAATCTTGGTGTCAATATCTCCTTTATTTACTTGCATATTGTGTTGTTATTGCTAAAATGTTGCTAGAAACTGTTAGTGCTAGTAGTTGATCATTATAAGAAAGAAAAATGATAATTAATCATATTGTCTATATTCAAAGAAAAGTGGATGCAAAAAGGAATACCATAACAACATAGAACAAGATTGGCAACGGGATATTTTCATTGATGAAAGATAATTAATCATATTGTCTATTGAGCATGAGCATGAGCAAAAAAGTGATGATACTTAAATATTTAATCGAATGTTTAACAAGGATGTTGTCATCATAAGAAAGAAGACAAAGTAATTTCAGACTTCTGTTTGAAAGTCTGATTCCAAACATGAGGAAAGATTTAAGAGCAAAGATTCTCTCTCTTTTCACAAAGAACTTATGTGAGAATATAAAGGGTAATGCATAGATTGATGTGCTGAAGAAAGTGGAACTGGTATGAAATAAATAAATAAAGAAAAATCATTTTTTATGTCATCCCTTATATATACATGACATAAAATATTCATGCAGGTGTTTTTTCAATTGTTAAGCAATGGCATTATTATTTGTTATGCTTTGATCTTAAGAATGGTTCATCACATATCCTAGGCAACAATATGGTATTGTGACAAAAACAATGGTACTTTATATATATATATATATATATATATATATATATATATATATATATCTTGAATTGAAAGAAAACATATGGAGGGTGATCAATCAAAGAGCTATAACAGCTCTTAAAACACACAAGAACAAGAAAAAAGAAGAAAGGTACTTGTCTTTTTTAAATCAAGAACAAGAAGAAAGAAGAAATGTATTTGTCTTTTTTAAATCTAAACTACAACGTTCAAACAAATAAAGCTTTTGTACACAATCTTTTTCTTGGGTTATCAATCAAAAGAAAAGGGCAATAATTGTACTATTTGAGATTACTTGTTTCATTGTTTCACTTCTTGTGTCACATCACTTTCCAATATACATTACCCTTACCCCTCACCCCTACCCCACCCTTACATACATACTATAAGGTTAGTCAATATCTTGAGCTTCACCCACCTACAAATATTGTCAGCCTACACACAATGAATATCTCTTCATCCCACCAAATCTTTTGACTTTTCTATGCAAATCCCATCTCTTTAAAATCAAACCCAAATTTCCACAAGAAGTTAAATACCACGTAAATCAAACCCAAATTTCACTTTTCTATGCAAATTCCATCTCTTTAAAATGAGAGCAAGTGGTCATAAGTTGGCAACCAGGATAGCTAAACTCATTCACTGGACACAGAACAAATAATATTTTGTGAAAGTGAGGAGATGAACATGGAACTGAATATGTAGAAGTTGAGCAAAAAAGGTAATTATGTTGGCCTAACCCCCCCTTCTCTATGTGATGTAGAATAGTGTAGTATTGTACACATTTTGGTGTTTTGGCTTCCAATTTTATCTCTGATTTTCCTGATTGTACATCAACGAGGAGGTAACAAGTAATGAGTTTGTATGTGTTCTTCTTCAATGGTAAACATTTTTCATTTGTAGATTAGCTTTTCATGTGTTCTTCTTCAATGGTAAACCCATTAGAACATATTCATTACATCACTTTTGCAGAAAATAAAGTAGAGAATGGCAAAAACAAAATCAACCCATTTGCAGCAACATAGAAGAAAACCGAATACCATACCTGAAGAAGCTGTCGGTTGATTGTTTGAAGCTTCACGAAATCAACAGAGAATCAACAGAGAAGAAAATACGAAATCCCTTTCTCTTTTCTTTGCAGATTTATGAAATCGAAAAAAGGGAAGAAATCAAGAAATCGATTAGGATGTTAGATATCAATAGAAGGAAGAAGAAATCTCTTAAAAATCGATAACTATACCTGAAGAAGCTGCTGTTGCACCAGTTTGGTATGAAGAAAGCTCATCGACTTTTTAGGGTTTTATATGGGAGGGTAGAGAAGGAAAATAGGCCTCTTACCATGGTAAGATTGAATTTTTTTGCTGACTATGGTAAGAGGACGGTCAGAGCTTATTTTTTTTCTTTTAGTAAACACTTTTACCTCTTACCCGGGTAAGCATCTCTTAACGGGTAAGAGCCGGGTAAGAGGCGGTAAGAGATTAGTAAACGGGGCCTTAATAAGAAATTATTTGAATATGATAAGTTTTACATGGTATCAGAGCCCAAGATACGCATTTGTAACTATTCTTCGATTATATGTTATTTTTCCAAAAGAAAAATATTAAGGAAAATAAGTGATTGGTCAAAAGAGATTTCGAGTTTCTTTGAAGCTTTCATGTGTAAAACCCATTTTTTTTAATATATAAATAATATTATATGAGCCTTTAAATATTTTTTTTAAATTTATTTGAAGTGTTAAAATATTTACGTAATAAACTAAGGAAATAATTGTAGAAATCTTAAATAAATAAATAAATAAATTATGAAAAGAAAGACAAAAAGAAAAAAATAAATAAAATAAAAGTGTTTTCTTTTAATTATTGGACCAAAAATGTATATATCACATCAGGAGGGGTTTAGTTGTAAATATCTTAAAGTTTAGAGGAGAAAATGTCATCTTTTTCAAAGTTGAGGGACCTGTTTTGCCAAAAGTACATAACTGTTTGGAGAAAACGACCCATCAGCGTAAAACTCACGATTTGTCCGATTTTTTCAACTAATAAGCCAAAACTTTTGGCATATAAATTGTAGAGCTCTGGCTTAAGATCATTTTGGTTCAAATAGCTAAGGAATATTGAGAGAGAAATCTAAGTTTGAAGTTCGGGTTGAAAATCTCGGTATTTTCCACCGATTTTAGGTGAGATTCTTAACCAAATCTCTTGATTTTTATGTCTATGACTTCGTTTTTAAATACTCTATCAAACCCCAGTAGCCTCATGTCTTATATTTGTGTTTTCGTTGTTCGATTTTTATGTTTTTAAGTTGTTAAGTTTTAGTTTTAAAAACAAACTTTAAATGAGTAAATGGAACTCATTTATTGATGAAAATTCGTGTTCTTTATGCCAAAGTGTTGGTAAAAATATTACCAAGAGATTGGTGCAAAAAGAATGAATAAAAAGGGTCAAGAAACGAACCGTTTTTAAGCTTTTTAATGTTGAAAACGTGCAGCCATGGCTGCAGTTTCCTTACTGTTTTTGAACTGTGGTCGCGTCAAAGTTTCTTTTTATATGCTAATATTGTTAATAAGCTTATTTCATCTAAGTTTCAGAAATTAACTTTTAACACCTGCAGTTTTAGGAATTAAATTTCTCTATATAATTTTTATGAAACTTTCATCAAGTTTATTTGTATTTTATAAAATGCAAACTTTGACCCATTTTTGATTATTTATCTCATTTGGATACCAAAATGACCCTATAAATGAAAATCGGTATTTTAGCGGTACTTTACGTATTTGCTTTATAAAATTACCGAAATGACCATATGTCTTGGGATTGGTATCTAAGTTCTATTTTGAATAAAATCCTTAAGAAAATTACCAAAATGACCCTACAATATGGAAATCGGTATTTTAGCGATACTTTACGTATTTGCCTTGTAAATTACCGAAATGACCCTATGTATTGGGAATTGGTATATATGTCTTATTTTGATTATTACCCTTATGAATTACCAAAATGACCTCACAAATAGGGAATCGGTATTTTAACAATACTTTGAGTATTGCTTAATAAAATTACCAAAATGCCCCTATGCTTTAGGGAATCGTTATTTTAACAATACTTTGAGTATTGCTTAATAAAATTACCAAAATGCCCCTATGCTTTGGGATTGGACTTTTAAGCATAATTTTAATATTCGACTTATGAAATATMCCAAGAATGTTCTAAATTAGGGAATTGGTTAAAGCTATACCGTTGGTATTCGGCTTCTTAAGATTACCAAAATGCTCCTAGACTTGAAAAATTGGTATTCTAAATATTATTTCGAGTATTAATTACGTTGAACTTTAAAGTTATGGAACGACTGTTATTTATATGTGTGTGACATGTTGTCACCTTTATTTACTTGCAAATCTTAAACGAGACGTTTTCGTCACAAGACATTACCTTGCAAGCTATTATTTTAATTATTTTGGTAACATATTTATTATTCAAGAAAATGTGAAGTTTTATAAAATGTACGAGCAACAATTAATATTTTAACGACGTCACATTTTTAATAACATTTCAAGAAAATATTGGAGTGAAACATGAGATATGATGTTATCGGGGGTTGATCAATAAAAGAAAAAGTCGTGTTAAGATTGTTAAGGAATAATAATCAATTTAATTACGCTTATTTAAGATGCTTAGGAATGATATAAATTATCATGTAGGTTGCCGTTTTTGAGAGAACGACCTATCGAACGTTAACGATTYAAGGTGAGTACATTATGCGATTTTTATGGGATATATACATGATTATTACAAAAGTATCTTATCCATGATATTTGCATGATGTGTTTATATGCATATGATGATAACTTGATTATATTGATGTGCATGATATTTAAGTATATGCATGATATGAAAGATGATGTTGATGAGAAAGATTATGATGACTTGATATTATCGATATGATATTCAAGTATGTGTATATTGTGAAAAATGATAATGATGCATATGTGATTTATGTTGTCACTTGCATGAGATGTATGTTACATGTCACGATGAGATTTGCATTAATGAGTGAATATTGCAAATACATGATATGCAACTAGTATGATACGACAAGATTCGTCCACCGTACGGGGTGAGTTGGACATGAAATGAGGGCTTGCAATTCTGAGGTCTTGGAGTCCTCGTCCATAGAATACGCCACATACGCAAAGAAAAGTGACAAGCCGATGCCTCACTTGCAAAATAATAATTAAAATACACTAAAACATTGTTTTATATGTGCATGTGATCATGAAACCATATTGTATTCACTAAGCTTTTAGCTTATACTATACATGTATATATCTCAGGTATCAATTGTCAGTAGACGAGTTGAACGAAGAAAGACGAAATTATGTTTTGAATCATGTTTGACTAGATATTTAATTAGCATTGATTACGTCGAAGTATTTTACGCTTCCGCGATTATGTAACGAATTATGTTAAACACATTATGTATGTTTGAAGTTTTAAGTTCGTATCTTGCTCATGACATAAGTTATTAAGAATGATGTCACGACACTCGAACGAAAGAAAAAAATATCGGGGCGTGACATCATGCTTCTGATTTTTGAATCGAATCTCTCCATGATATTTGTCCTTTTTTATGTTTTTCTCCTTCTGTTTAGATGATTGAGATAACCGATTGGGTTTGCACCACTAATTTTTTGTGGTCCTCTTTCGAGATCTAACTGTTGATGTCCCTTTATATTCCATATTGTTCATCTCTTTATATTGTCTGTTTACAACTAGAAATGATTGACTGGGTTTGCACCATCATTTTTATGGTCCCCTCCCTAGATCTGGTTACTATCTGTCATTAATGATTTGTGTCCTTTTTCGTATCTTCTTTTCTTTTGAGAATATCAATATTAACCTTGTAATTGTGAGATCTGTGTCCATATTCAAGATCTATTTTTTCTTCTTCCAGATCTGTGTCCATATTCCAGATCTGATTTTTTTTGTTTTCTCGTTCTTATTGGATCTGTGTCCTGTTTCCAGATCCCTCTATGACTAGTTATGCTGCTACTTTGTTTACTATTGTGAGCTACCGCAATTGTTATTGTAATGTGTGTTGATTTCTTGTTCATAACCTGCTGTTGCTCTTTTATTAGTTCCGTTTGGTTTTACCGTCAAGATCTGGAGTTCTTTCAGATCTGACCTTATTCATCTGTTGCATTATTTCTTCTTATTTGTTTAGGTACGATCTGTTTTCATCTCTGGTATATTGTTCTCTTGCTACTTTTAACAAAGAGTTAAAAGTTGACAGGTGGCTTTCTTTGTGTTGGCTCTTTGTTCTTTAATTTTGTTTAAAGGATCTGGTGGTAAGGCTGTGTTTGGTTGTTTGTTCTTCTGTGATTCTTTCTCTTCCTTCTGTGTGTCTTTTTTCTTTTGTTCAGAAACTGTTTTATTGGCTTGACCTAGCACTCTGAAGTGTTTTAGGAATCCTGCCTTTAAGCAACTCAGTTTCTTGTGTGCCTTTCTGTTTGCTCAATGGCATCTTCTCCAGTTTCTTCGGGAACTTCAAGTATAACGAAATCTAGAATCACTAAATTAGATTTTGGAGACCCGTTGTACTTACATCCCAGCGATACTAGTGGAGTTTCCATTCTATCTTTCAAACTAAGTGGTACTGAGAATTATAAGGTTTGGTCGTGTGCTATGATGCTTGCCCTTGAAACTAAAAATAAGCTGGGTTTTATTGATGGATCTTGTCCCCGTCCCATAAATGATTCCACTCTTGAAAAACAGTGGGATTGTTGCAACTCTATTGTTCTGTCCTGAACTTTGGGTTCCATGACTGAGGACTTGTTCCTTGGACAAGTTTTCTCAAAAGAATCTTCTCAAGTATGGGACGAGTTAAAGGAGAAATATGATAAGGTCGACGGATCGGTTACCTTTAATCTTTACCAAAAAATCAATTCGTTAAATCAAAATATATGTCTGTCTCCGAATATTACCATAAGCTAAACTCCTTGTGGAAACAATTCGATGCCCTCATGAAACTTCCATCCCGTACATGTAACGCTTCCCATGATTTTACAGAACATAGTCAGCTTCTTAAACTAATGCAGTTTCTTATGGGGTTAGACGATATTTACCAGCCTATTAGGAGTAACATTTTAACCAAAGACCCCCTCTCTTCTGTTAAAACCACTTTTTCATTAGTTTCTAGGGAGGAGTCTCATAGAGGAGCTAATTTTCATCAAACTCGGACCAAAACGCAAAATTCTGCTTTTTTGAGCATAGGACTTGAAAATAAAAGAAGGCCAGGAAGGAATCCTAGTAATCTTGTTTGTAAACATTGTGGTGTTTCTGGTCACACTATTGAGCGCTATTTTAAACTGATAGGCTTTCCAAAAGATTTTCAAAATCGATCCAGACCTCCTAACCCTAATCTTAGATCGACTTCTGTTAATGCTTCTACTACTGATCCTGTTTCGTCTAAGTCTTCCTTTAGTTTTTCAGAAGAACAGGTTGCTAAGATTTTGAACTTAATCAATCAAACCACTACCACTACTTCCACTTCTAACGGAATATCTGCCAATATGGAAGGTACGTTTGAAAATTCCCAATCTGGCTGTATAGTAGATTCTGGAGCTAACCAACATATGACTTCTAGTTTTTTAAATCTAGAAAATGTTGTTGATGTTACTAACTTACTTCTTGAGGTAACTCACCCTAATGGGACCAAAGCAAAATTAAATAAGATTGGAAATTTAAAATTGTCTAATAATGTAGTCTTATTTGATGCGTTGGTAGTTCCTGAATTCAATGTTAATCTTCTGTCTGTCCACAAGTTAGCTAGAGACAATAAAGTTTCTATAAGGTTTGATGAAACAAAATGTTATGTTTAGGACTATCTGTAGAAGAACATTGTGGGGACTAGTAGCCAAAATGGAGGGCTATATTTTTTTGATCAAAGTTTTAATAGTAATGTGTCCCTTTCTTCCAACATTGTCACCCTGCTAATCAAGTTCTGTCTGTTTTAAAGGAAAGACCTAAAATTGGAAATGAAATAAGTGGTCCTTGTGAGATTTGCCATAAGGCAAAACAAACAAGAGAGAAATTTGTCTCTAGTATACACAAATCTAAAACTCTATGTGAAATTATTCATCTAGATGTATGGGGTCCTTATCATGTCTAGAGTAGAGAAGGATATAGATATTTCTTGACTGTTGTGGACGATTTCACTCGTGCAGTATGGGTTTATCTTTTAAAAAATTAACATGAGGTTGGTGAATATATTGAAAATTTTTGTACTTTTTTATTCACTTAGTTTGGAAAAGTTGTTAAAGTTTTTAGGAGTGATAATGGTACAGAGTTTATTAATCAAAAGTTAAATGATTTGTATACACCCCAACAGAATGGGGTTGCTGAGCGTAAGCATAAACACTTACTTAACGTTGCTAGGGCTCTCATGTTTCAGGCCGGAGTCCCTCTTAATATGTGGAATGAGTGTGTGTTAACTGCTACGTATCTTATAAATAGAACTCCGTTTTCTCTCTTGAATGGTAAGAGTCCATATGATTTTGTTTATGGGTTTCAGCCTGTCTTTACTCATCTTCACAATTTTGGGTGTCTTTGTTTTGTTCATATACCTAATGTAACTGATAAATTTTTACCCAAATCTGAGAAATGTGTTATGTTGTGTTATGCCAACTCAAAAAAGGGTTATAGACTTTACAGTCTAGAAACTAAGAAAATATTTTTCTCCAAAGACGTGAAATTTTATGAAAACATTTTCCCTTTCAAGATGAGTAATGAAAAGACTAATCATGCTATGAGTAAAGATCTAAATGTTTTAATTTTCTTTGATACTGTGTCTGATTCTTCTAACAACTTTGATGTTGAGGGACCCAATGATGAGGATAGTAGACCTACAGTGGGTGAAACTAATAATGGATATGATAATAGGGATAACAGCCGTAGTGAACTAGGTGGCCTATCCAGAACTGATATTAATCAGTTGCTAGGCAGCTCTGAAAATCAAGATCTTCCTATGCAAGGTGATCTTAATAGAGCTACCAGTTGGCAGCCCTTGGGGAGCCCTGGAATGGATGCCAGTTTGCCTCATGGTGTAAGTCCTTCTGTTGGAACTATTGATGAATCGTTAGGTCATATCTCTGAGGGTGTTAATTCCCAAATTCAATCTCTTAGAAGATTTTCTAGACCTAGTAATTTTCTTAAGAAATTTGATGATTTTGTAGTAGAATGTAACAACCCACATATTTCCCACATAAAGATAATCCACATAATCATACTCATACACATACACAGAATGTAATATTCCTTACAAAACATGGTTAATAAAAACTTTTCTCAATACATATATGAGCAACAAAATTTCATCTATTCTAAACTTTCCCCTTGCCTTTGTCCTGTGAAGTATGATGACCTGCAAAACATGTTAGTCCAACAACTGAGTATTAGACCTAAAAAGGTCTAGTGAGTGTATAATTTTCACACCAATAATATACTTTCCAAACTAGCAGTTTAGAATCAAACCTGTATAGATACATAAATTTATCTATTTCTCTCGCTGTTACACCGCCATTACATCTCTCTCGCGGTTACATCGTCATTACATCTCTCTCGCGGTTACACCGCCATTACATCTCTCTCTCGCGGTTACACCGCCATTACATCTCTCTCGTGGTTACACCGTCATTACATCTCTCTCTCTCTCTCGCGGTTACACCGTCATTACATCTCTCTCGCGGTTACACTGTCATTGCATCTCTCTCGCGGTTACACTGCCATTACAACTCTCTCTCGCGGTTACACCGCCATTACATCTCTCTAAACCAAATCAAAATAAAATCCAAGCAACTTTAGCCGAATTTGAAGTCTGGTCAACCTTGTCCTGATTTGAAATCCGGACAAATACTTAGGATGCAAAGAGAATAAATCGGAAATAGCATGAGCGATTAGCTTACATCCGTTTAATCCTTGGGCGATTTAGAACATTCCCCGGATAACATATGAGCGGTTTAAGGGAAACCCGGTCACCTCTTGGGCGTTTTAGGGTTAATCCGGTCACCTCTTGACCGGTTTAGGGTTAATCCGATCAATATTTGTCCGGTTTAAGATAGATATCCGGCCACTTTTTGTCCGGTTTAAGGAATACCCGGGCAATATGTATTGCAATTTATAAAGAACAAGTTTCAACAACAATTGCATTTTTGTGCAACAATTAATTCTCCAAAGCTTAATACACTCACCTTAGAATCAGAAATCTTAGCTTTATGATTCCTCCCTTTTTAGCCGATGATGAGAAGGTGAAATATAGAGTGTGTTTCAAACCTGAGCCAAGCCCTTTTTCTTTCACATACACTTGCTATAAATAGCAAGTGTATGGCCGACTTTACCAAGGCCAGCATTTGGAAGCTCCATGCTCACACCCACCTCATGCCTACTTCAACATAAATAATATTGAAAATAAAAATTAAAATTCTTCAAAATACTTAAACCGAATATTACAATATTCCCTCCTTAAAAGAATTTCTTCTAGGAATTCCATTTAAGCAAAAAGGTGGGGATACTTCATTCACATATCAGACTCTGATTCCCAAGTGGCGTCTGGTCCCCTGTGATAACGCCACTGAACCTTTACTAACCCAACTTCTTTATTTCGCAACTTCTTTACTTTGAAGTCAGTAATTTGTTCAGGGGTTTCTTCAAAGCATAATTTCTCATTCACCTTAATATCTGGTAATGGTACTTCCACATCTGGGCTTATTAGACATTTCCTTAAATTGGACACATGGAAAGTATCATGGATTCCACTTAACTCCAAAGGGAGCTCTAACTTGTAGGCCACTTCCCCAACCTTTCCAATAATAGGGAATGGTCCAATATACCTTGGACTTAACTTTCCTTTCTTACCAAAACGTATCATTCCTTTCCAAGGTGATACCTTTAACATCACTCTATCACCTACCTGAAACTCAATCGGCTTCCGACGTTTATCTGCGTAACTTCTTTGTCTATCATGTGCCGCTTTCATTCGTTCACGTATTACTCCAATTTTATCTGCAGTTTGCTGAACTAACTCAGGCTCAGCCAACTGTTTTTCACCTATTTCATTCCAACACAAAGGTGTTCGACATTTTCGTCCATACAGAACCTCAAAAGGTGCAGCTTGAATACTTGAATGATAACTATTGTTGTATGCAAATTCCACCAGAGCCAAATGACTATCCCATGATCCTCCAAAATCAATGACACATGCTCTCAGCATATCTTCTATTGTTTGGATAGTTCGTTCACTTTGTCCATCAGTCTGAGGATGGTAAGTTGTGCTCAACTTAACTTGTGAACCCATTTCCCTTTAGAAGCTCTTCCAAAACATGGAAGTGAATCGACTATCTCTATCAGAAATAATTGATAGAGGAACACCATGACGTGTCACTACCTCGTCAATGATAGTTTTGCCAATCTCTCCATTGAATATGACTCTTTCATAGGTAAGAAGTGTGCAGATTTGGATAACCGATCTACTATCACCTATATAGCATCATAACCTTTCGATGTTCTTGGTAATTTGGTTATAAAATCCGTAGTGATGTGATCCCATTTCCACACTGGGATTTCTAAAGATTGCAACTTACCATAAGGGCGTTGGTGTTCAATCTTTACCTGAAGATATGTTAGGCATTGCTCAACATACTTAGCTATATCCTTCTTCATACCTGGCCACCAATAGTGTTGCTTCAAATCCCGATACATTTTATTTGTACCTGGATGAATTGCAAAACGTGACTTATGAGCCTCACCTAAAATACGTTTCCTTAGATCACCATAGCATGGTACCCAAATTCTATTATGGAATTTCCAAAACTCTCTTTCATCTTTCACAAATTCATATATCAACCCACCTAATCTTTCTTGTTTAACTTTATTCTCCTTCATTGCCTCACGCTGAAATTCTTGCAATTCTTCTTGAATACTGGGTAGCAACTCAACTCGTAAAGCTACAGCTTTGATAGTTCCACTTTTCTCTTGTCGACTTAACGCATCAGCCACTACATTTGCTTTTCCTGGATGATACAAAATTTCACAATCATAATCACTAACCAATTCCAACCATCGTCTTTGACGCATATTCAGTTCTTTCTAATGGAACAGATGTTGCAAGCTCTTATGATCTGTGAAGATTTGACATTTCGTTCCGTATAAGTAGTGCCTCCATATCTTTAAAGCGAATACTACCGCTGCCAACTCCATATCATGAGTAGGATACTGCCTTTCATGATCTTTTAACTGTCTGGAAGCATAAGCTATTACCTTTCCACGTTGCATCAATACACAACCCAAACCCATCTTTGACGTGTCACTATATACTACAAAATCTTCCATTCCATCTGGCAGAGATAGAATTGGTGCACTACATAACTTATCTTTTAACATCTGAAAGGCCTGTGCTTGCGCTTCACCCCACTCATATTTCACATTTTTCTTGGTCAGCTTCGTTAATAGAGTAGCTATACGAGAGAAATCTTGTATAAACTTACGATAATACCCAGCTAATCCCAGAAAACTTCTGATTTCAGTTGGAGTCTTTGGGGCTTCCCATTTTTCAATGACTTCAATCTTTAAAGGATCCACTTTAATGCCTTCTTTTGAGATAACATGCCCCAAAAACTGAACTTCTTGCAGCCAAAATTCTCATTTTGACATCTTGGCATACAATCTCTCTTGTTTCAGCAATTCCAAGAGTAATCTCAAATGATGAGCATGCTCTTCTTCCGATCGAGAATATATCAGAATATCATCAATAAAGACAATCACAAATTTATCAAGATAGGGACGACACACCCTATTCATCATGTCCATAAATGCTGCAAGCGTATTTGTGAGTCCAAACGGCATAACCAGAAATTCATAATGACCATAACATGTACGAAATGCCGTTTTCGATACATCTTCATTTCGAATCTTTAATTGATGATAACCAGACCGTAAATCAATCTTTGAAAAATAAGTAGCCCCAACCAATTGATCAAACAAATCATCAATTCTTGGGAGAGGATACTTATTTTTGATTGTCAGTTTATTCAACTCTCGGTAATCAATGCACATTCTCATTGATCCATCATTCTTTTTCACAAAAAAGCACCGGCACATCCCACGGGGAAGTACTTGGTCGAATGAATCCTTTATCCAACAATTCTTTCAATTGGGACATTAACTCCTTTAACTCAGAAGGAGCTAATCTATATGGTGCACGCGCAACGGGTGCTACTCCAGGAAGTAGTTCGATCTGAAATTGTATCGTTCGATCCGGAGGTAGACTTATCAAATCTTCCAGAAATACCTTAAGAAATTCCCTTACAACTGGGATATCTTCTATCTTTTCTTTCTTTTTCTTGACATCAATAACATAGGCAAGAAAACTAGTACATCCCTTTCGTACATACTTTCGAGCCTCTAAAACCGAGATAAGGCTAGAGTAATGATCCCGTCGATCCCCATAAATTACAACCTTTTCTTTTTCAGGTAAGTCTATATGGATCATTTTCTCGTCACAAACTATGTTAGCTTGGTTTCTAGCTAACCAATCCATGCCTATAATTACATCAAATTCCCTTAAAGGCAAAGGAAATAATTGTATAGGCACCTCACATCCTTCTATACTTATAAAGCATTCATCTATTCTTTCTTTAACCAAAACTTCACTATCGTTTGCTGTTTCCACAATTAGATCCTCACTCAATGCTTTTGATTCTAAATGTGCACAGTTAACAAACGATGGTGACACAAAAGAACGATTTGCACCCGAGTCAAATAAAACTTTGGCATATATTGAATTAACAAAGAATGTACCTGTCACCACTTCAGGGTGCTCTTCCGCCTCGCCTCTCGTCATCTGAAAGGCTTCCCCCTTTGCATTAGACTCTGCCTGTCTTATCCCTCCCCGTCCACTTGGATTAACACGGTTATCCATTTGCCCACGACCTATTGGCACATACCCAGATCCTCGACCCCCAGAATATCTAGATCCTCGACCTCCAACAAAACCAGACCCTCGACCCTTTGCTTGCTGACAATCGGCATTTACATGTTGAGATGAATTACAAGTAAAACACCTCCGCGTCATCCGACAGTCTCGAGCTATATGTCCTGGTTCCTGACATTTAAAACATGCTCGAGATTCTTTATTGCAATTTCCCTGGTGTACTTTATGACATCGGGTACATGCCTTATCAGCAAACCTTGAGACAGGTCGATTCAAATTTTCCATAAACCTTGATTTACGAAAATCGGTTATTGTAACTTCCCCCTTTCTTTTCTCTCTAACCCTTTCTTGTGGTTGCAGGTTAATATCTTGTTCCAGTATTTCAGCAGCATCAACTGCTGCTTGAAATGTTGTCAGATTTCTGGATATCACATATTTCCGGAGATTAGACTCCAAACCCCAAATATACTTTCTTACTTTACTAATCTCCGATACAATATAAGCTTCAGCGAATCGGGATTGTTCCATGAAGACTTCTGTGTACTGACGAACTGACATATTTCCTTGTTCTAGACGAAGGAAATCATCTTCTAACTTTCGTACTGCAGCTTCAGGACAATACTGCATTTTGAACTTAACCACAAATTCTTCCCACAACATGGTTTTCAGAATGTTCGGATCTGAACTTGACAAAATTTCCCACCAGTACAAAGCACTTGATCTCAGACGGGATACAACAAACATAACTTTATCCTCTTCTGCACTTTTACTAATTTGCAGGCTCATCTTTATCTCTTTAAGCCAACACATGGCTTTCACAAGGTCACGCTCCCCAGAAAATTTAGGAGGTTTACAGACAAGAAACATCTTGATATCTCCTCCTTTCTGTACTAAGGATGAAGTAAGGGGTACAGATGTACCAGTTACCGGTGCACTAGCTTCGGCTTCCTCCTGATAATCGAGATTTCTTACCACTTCTGGATTATTTTGGGATGTACGTCCCAACAAATTTACCAGACTATCTTGAAATTTTCCTAATTCAGCTGCCAGCATTTCCTGGGTAATAAATCCGGTATCAAGAACATTGTGTCCACCCCTTGCCCTTCCTCTACCATGACCAGACATTGAACTTTCTTGGGCTGACAATTCCTGTTCCCCATGAGTTCCTTGTCTAGCATCTCTACCTCTTCCTCGATCCCTGCTGCGACTTCGTGTTTCTATTGTCATCACATTTTCTGGGTCCTCCCCCTGAGTTACATTTCTTCTTCCCCGACGTCTTCCATAACCGGTTGAGGTCCTTTCCGATTGATTTAGATTATCTGCCATTTTCAGTGTCTGTCTCTGTCTGTACATTTAAACACATATGATTATTCACATAATCAAAATCATAATAACACGTTTATCCTCAAGACTATCCACAACTCAGATTATATCAGTCATATATAATCTATCTTTCTCATAAAAAGTTCATCTATAACATATTCCCCATGTTCATAGTCTCAGTAAAACCTATTATCATAACTTCCACACCTCTAGTTTAACTCTAAGTATTTCGCAAATACCTAGATCCCTTAAACTAAGGCTCTTATACCAACTGTAACAACCCACATATTTCCCACATACAGATAATCCACATAATCATACTCATACACAGAATGTAATATTCCTTACAAAACATGGTTAATAAAAAAATTTCTCAATACATATATGAGCAACAAAATTTCATCTATTCTAAACTTTCCCCTTGCATTTGTCCTGTGAAGTATGATGACCTGCAAAACAGGTTAGTCCAACAACTGATCATTAGACCTAAAAAGCTCTAGTGAGTGTATAACTTTCACACCAATAATATACATTCCAAACTAGCAGTTTAGAATCAAACTTGTATAGATACATAAACTTATCTATTTCTCTCGCGGTTACACCGCCATTACATCTATCTCTCTCGCGGTTACACCGCCATTACATCTCTCTCGCGGTTACACCGCCATTACATCTCTCTCTCTCTCTCTCTCTCTCTCGCGGTTACACCGCCATTACATCTCTCTCTCTATCGCGGTTACACCACCATTACATCTCTCTCTCGCGGTTACACCGCCATTACATCTCCATCGCGGTTACACCGCCATTACATCTCTCTAAACCAAATCAAAATAAAATCCAAGCAACTTTAGCCGGATTTGAAGTCCGGTCAACCTCAAATCCGGACAAATACTTAGGATGCAAAGAGAATAAATCGGACATAGCATGAGTGATTTTGCTTACATCTGTTTAACCCTTGGGCGATTTAGAACATTCCCCGGATAACATATAAACGGTTTAATGGAAACCCGGTCACCCCTTGGGCGGTTTTGGGTTAATCCGGTCACCTCTTGACCAGTTTAGGGTTAATCCGATCAATATTTGTCCGGTTTAAGATAGATATCCGGTCACTTTTTGTCCGGTTTAAGGAATACCCGGGCAATATGTATTGCAGTTTATAAAGAACAAGGTTTAACAACAATTGCATTATTGTGCAACATTTAATACTCCAAAGCTTAATACACTCACCTTAGAATCAGAAATCTTAGCTTTATGATTCCTCCCTTTTTAGCCGATGATGAGAAGGTGAAATATAGAGTGTGTTTCAAGCCTGAGCCAAGCCCTTTTTCTTTCACATACACTTGCTAAAAATAACAAGTGTATGGCCGCCTTTACCAATGCCAACATTTGGAAGCTCCATCCTCACACCCACCTCATGCTTACTTCAACATAAATAATATTTAAAATAAAAATTAAAATTCTACAAAATACTTAAACCGAATATTACATAGAAGGAAAGGTCAAGTATGGTATAGAGAGAATCGTCAATTATTCTTGCCTATCGTCTGGAAATTTTTGTTTTGTGTCAAACTTGAATAAATCTGTTGAGCCAAAGACTTTTAGTGAAGCCTATAGTGATCAATATTGGATTAATGTAGTGAATGAAGAGATAGAAGCTCTTCATAGGAATGGGACTTGGTATATCACTGAGTTACCTAATAATAGAAATGATATTGGCTGCAAATGGGTTTATAAGATTAAATATAAATCAAATGGTGAGATTGAAAGATATAAGGCTAGATTAGTTGCTAAGGGTTATAGTCAAAGAGAGGGTCTTGACTATAAAGAGACTTTTTCTCCCGTTGTCAAGATGGTTACCATTAGATGTATTATAGCTCTGGCAGTCCAGTTTAAATGGCCTTTATATCAATTAGATGTGAACAATGCTTTTCTATATGGTGACCTAGTAGAGGATGTTTACATGACCCTTCATGAAGGATATTATAATTCTGATGATAAACGTGTTTGTAAGTTAGTTAAATCTCTGTATGGATTAAAACAGGCTCCACGTCAGTGGTATGCTAAACTTTCATCATGTTTAATTGAAAATGGGTTTGTGCAAAGCATCAGTGATTACTCTTTGTTTACTAAGCATATTAATTCTGTATTTCTAGTTCTGCTTGTGTATGTTGACGATATCGTTATAACTAGTAATTTTCAGAATGAAATAAATGCTTTTAAAGAGTTCTTACAAGGAAATTTTTTTAATAAAAGATCTGGGTAAATTAAAGTTTTTCTTGGGAATCGAAATTTTAGAATGCAATGGTGGTGTTTGCATGTCCCAAAGAAAATACTGTTTGGAGTTGTTAAATGATTTTGGTTATCTGGGCTACAAACCTTTAAATACCCATATGGACGTAAATCTAGTTATCTCTGCTTCAAATAGTTCTAAAGACACTCATTTACTTGATTGTTCTGGGTATCAGCGATTAATAGGTAGGTTGATATATCTTCTTGCCACTCGACCGGATATAGCATTTGTTGTACACTGTTTAAGTCAATATATGCATGCTCCTAGACAATCACATTTAAATCTTGCATTAAGAATTCTCAGATATCTTAAACTTTCACCTTGAAAAGGAATCAGTCTTACAAGGTCAGATTCTTTTTACTTAACTGCTTATATAGATGCTGACTGGGGTAAGTGTCTTACATCTAGAAGGTCTATAACAGGTTTTTGTTTATTTCTTGGAAATTCCTTAATTTCTTGGAAGAGCAAGAAACATAATACTGTTTCTCGTTCCTCAGCCGAATTAGAATACAGAGCAATGGCCTCTATATCCTGTGAGATTGTTTGGGTTCTCAAAAAATTATCGAATTTAGATGTTAACAGTCTTATTCCTGTCAGTTTATTCTGTGATAACAAATCTACCATACAAATTGCTAATAACCCAGTTTTTAATGAGAGAACAAAGCACATTGAAATTGACATTCATTATATTAGAGAAAAAATAAGCAGAGGATTGTTAAAAATTGTCAAGGTTCCTTCATCTAAACTGTTAGAACCCATAATGCAAAATGTAAAAAGTAATGAAAAACAATAAGTGATGAA